>NW_010562729.1:29702-113406 GCF_000687285.1 Phaethon lepturus
TATACAAAGTGATTACATGAAAAAGAAGAAAGAAAACATGCAACAATATAAAGGTTTGAAAGAAGGAAAATAGGAAAGAACAGCAAAAGAAAGCGGGAAGGCAAAACTGGGTGGATAGTAGCAGAATGGGAAGAAAGCTCAGAGACAAATGTAGAAATGACTAATCCTCTTGCTTCTCCATAAGCAGAGAAGTAGTATGTCAAGTATCTAAATGTAGATACACACACAGAGAAATGTCAATTTGCTGTACAGTGTCTTGTTCTCTATTCTTTGCGGGTCACTTCAGAAGTCAGGCACAGGCTCTTCCAGAAAGGCTGCAAACTGAAGGGGACGCTAGTTTCAATGTACAATTGCTCCCTGAAGTGTGCAGATGTTACCAGAAAAAAAACCCAAAATACTTAAAGCCGACTCTCTAGATTGGCCTTTCCATATCTCCACACACGCTCTGTGCAAATCCCTTGGCAGTCCATTTTGGCGAGAGGAGTTGGCAAGCTTTGGCAGTTCACAGTCTCAAAAAAGCTTTCAGTAACTTCTGTTAGCTTCTCTGCATGTGATTGCAAATGAACCTTTTCTCCTCTTCTAAAGCACGAGTCGTGCGGGGGGCACACAGAGCTTCAGACAGGATTACATTTATCAAGGCTGTTGCTGCAAATATTACTTTTACAGTCTCAAATGTCATCTTAAAATCTAAACACCTGCAAGTCTCTGATATGGTTACAGCAGTTGTGATTGGATCACGCAATGATAAACTGTCAAGTCTGTTGGATTTGTGCTGGTTTCCCCTTATCTTTCACTTTTTGGAGTCTGCTACAGCTTTATGGGAATGCATAATTCCTTGGGTAATTTAAGATCTGCGCAGTCTTTTCAATGAAAGACAGTATTCACCAGTTTTATGCACAGCAAAAAAAGGCTGTAAATGGGTTCGGAAGCATGAAACTGAGCAATTCGCCTCCTGGGTTCAGCGTAAGTAACGTGTGATACGAGACATGCAGACCCGACTGCAGATCCCCACGTTGCCATGCTGTCGGCATAGGCTTGCTGCTTAATCTTGTCTGCCTGACAAAATCACGAGACAGGAGTCATTTTATCATTTGTGCCCAGGTTTATTGTGATATCTTCCAACTAAATGGCAGTCTAAAGCCATAGTTTCTGATAACCTCCTGGCCACCACAGAATACATATGACCTTTTTAGATTTCAGAGTTGCTGCTGCTGTTTAGATTAGGCAAGTACTCCAGTTAAAATATTTGCCTTCCCAGTTTATTTTCACAATAATTTTCCAGGGAATTTCAGATACTGACGACTGTGCAACTTTCCAAGTTTGACAGAGAAGAGAGATGTCAGACAGTAGAAACCTTTCTGCCAGATCGTGAGGCATGAAAACATGTTAACAATTGTCATTCCTGAACAAAGACCTAAGATGAGGCTTACTTTCATCTCGAGTATTACCTTTGTGAAACTGTAGAAGAATGAAGTACAAAGACTGTGTGAAACTCTCCTGAGATTGTCTGGTATTCAGACATTTATAATGCAAGAAGGCTTGAGACTAGGATTAGGGTACAAATCTGGATCTCAGAAATGCACTCCAAACACTTTTCCTGCAGGGAGCTGGCCAATTTTTGCATTCTCTTGCTATTTTTAATTATGCAAGTGATGCAAGAACTGCCTCACAAATAGGACAAAAGTGTTAATCCTAACAGAATTAGATATTTTCTAAAACTACTACCCTTTTGGATAGAAAGGGACTGTACAGGTCTTCTGAGATGAGAACTACATTTACCAATGAGTTCATTTAAGCTTTTTATTCAATATCATATCTAGAATTACTTGAAAATTTAACTTCATCCTAGCAACCAACTGCACCCCCAAAATAACTTTCTAGATAGGTACTTTCAAATCTTTGGAAATAACAACTACAATGCGGCATAATTGCAAGGGATAGTTTGGTAGTATAGAGAATATAATTACATGGTATTTCATATCTGAGTCATCCTGGGGACAGAAACGAAAGGGAGCAATAAAAATTAGTCAATCATAAGCTTAAAATATTCTGGCCAATGAATTTAAACAGCCAACACACTTTACATATATGTGGCACAAGCAGCTCCTGGTAAATTATGCAGCACCTGGCAAATACTGCTAATTCCCTTGCACCTAAGTTAATTGCAGATTCCAGCAAGCAATCAGATATGATTAAATTACATTTTTGGAAACTATCAAATGGTTCAGGCTGAAGGAAGACAGCTTAAAATAGACCTTTAAAAGATAGCACTAATTAGGCAAAGTCTTAATTCTACTCTCTTCTCAGCTTCAGCGTTACAGGGACAAATTTTCCTTTCAGAGCACCATGTGAAAAGCAGCTGTAATCACTGGGACTGTACAGGTAAACTGAAAGCAGAATTTTAACCTCCCGTGGAGAATTTCTTTTGACCTCCTTTATACTCCAGGAAGAAACATTCTAAAAACAAGAAACCAAGCTCTTTTTCCTGAGTCTTCACTGTGCCTTAGGACAACTGGTCCAGGTGCTGTGGGGCAGAAGAGCTTTCTTCATTAAAAAGGCATCAGTGAAGTTAGGGAATGCTGGAATATTCTGAAAAGAAGAGGTCTAAGAAAACAGCTAAACAACTAGCGTTACTTCAAAAGCGATAAGGAGTAGGGGTAGGAAGGAGACGGGAGGTCAGAAACTCTCTGGAGTCCTCTGGGAAGCTGTTTCCCGTAATGCAATATACAGAATGCTCTATATTACCCAGATTATAAATTATCTCATCCCTCCCTCTCAGACATCTCTTCTCATCCAGGCCTGTTTTCCATTTTGATTGAAGTAACCCGTTCCTCACTGACTTCCCTAACACGCCTCTCTTTCTTACTTAGTCTTGGAACTGTCTTATTTTCACTTTTTTCCTTGCACCAAAGCATACCTCCATTAGTCACATCAGAGCCTTGCCCTCCCCTCTACCTCCCGTTTCCATTTCTAATCGCACTAGAGACTCCAGTTAAACTACTGAGCTCAAAAAGGCCATGGCTTTCACCACGTGAACCTAACACGTAGCAAAGCCTATCCTGAACCAAACGACGTGAACCTCCTCCTCCTGCAGTAAAAACACAATCGTCCGTACCTACAGCACCAGGAAACCAGCTGAATAAAGATCATCGGGTAGCAAATGCGTTTTTAATGTCCCTGATGATAGCAAAAGATAACTTTGTACACCGAAGCTAGGCAGTATAACCATGCTGCAATAACCACTATTAGGTCATTGCATCCTGCCTAAAGGCAAGTGGCATGCGCCTTAGGCGGAGAAAAATCTCAGTTCATATTCAGAATCTATCTAATGCCACGGGATCTTTCAATTTTTTGTAATTACCAGGAAAATAATAAATGTATTTTAAACCTTCAAAAATGTACAAATATGTTTTATGATTAGGAGTACTGTGTGCATGGTGAAAACAGTTACAGAAAAAGCCAGGTGTGTGTTTTGGCAATACCTCTCCCATTTTTCTCCTTCAATGGAATAAGACTATTTTACCACACCAACACTTTACATTGAATAAGAGTACATATAGTTTAACATAAAGAGCTGGGAAATGTTAAAACAATATTGAAAATCTCTGGTTTTACGAGTTTTTCTAGCTAAAGCTCAGACATTTGGAAAACAGCAGCAACCAACTCATTTACTCAGCAGTATGTTTTCCCACTTGTAGCATATTATTCGTTCATCAATTTTGTATTACTGAGCCCCAGAGTGGAGTATTTCAGATGAAGACAGAAAGGACAAAGTGTGGGTGGACAGACACAAAGTGCTCGTACACGCCAGACAGCCTGATCAGAAGAAAGGAATTACTCATAAACGGGACTTCTGAGACAAATATTAGGCACAACTGTGCTTCCTAGTCCTGTAAAAATTAGAGACAGCCTCCACTCCATTGCAGGTAGAACTAGCCAAAGTAGCAAATCATTTTTTTTCTGATTTCCATGACTCATCTAGCACTACTAGAGGACCTGATGTCGCAAGATACATCCTTAGCAGCTGTGAACCTCATCGTGACAGATTACATGAAAAAGCACTGATACCACTACATTAAACAAGATCAGTTACTTAATGTAATTGATATGCTGGAGGGGGATCTAGAGGAGCTCCCAGAGGCCACTTATGAAAATTTATCCATCAGACTGAGGGAAGAATGGACGGTCTCCGTGTCTTAGGCTGAATCAATTTCCTTTGGACACTCCTGAATCTTTTCAGTACAAAGCACTTGTAAGTCCCAGGGGTATAAAGGATATATATATCTGAAGACCTTACTCTTTTGTTTTGGGTTTGGTTTTTTTTTTTTCTTTTTTAAATGGACTGATTACATCAAAATGCCAGTATTTATAAGAAAATTCCCAGGAGAGAAACATTGTAAATCCCACGGGAAAAATCTTTGACCCCATACCCACTTAAACTACTGGAGGGATAAATTCTGTGACTAAGAAGCTGATTATCACGTATTTTGATACTAATGAGCAGCTCCCCTCCTCTAGCATAAACTTATGTATTTCTATGAAATACACATTGATATGTGTTGATATATGCTAGTTGTCCTTCTTGAAAGTATATATAAATACACACATACTTAAAATGGTTACATACATACAAAGATACAACTAAACACAAATAAATAGAGGGTCTCTTACAGTGACATCTGCAGCTCTTCTGGATCATCTGTCCTTCACGGTTTGAAGCGTTCTCATTTAACTGACCGCCTAAACACTGACTATTTTGGGCTTTGAAAGGTGTGCATTTATATGCCCAGACAGAAACCTTTAAGAAGAAGTAACACACAATAGGACTATGTGTTATGATCAGAACAGCAACAGCAGTAGATGTGCAGTGGCATGGACACCACCACCAAAGTGAAGTGAATCAAAGTAACAAACTGGGGAATGAAGTTGAAGGTATTTACTCTTCTTGATTTTTTTAAATGACCTCTCCTTCTTCTTTTCTTTCAAATACCATCTCTCCATCTTCATAAGAAATACAGCATACATCTATCTGCATGTGCACGTGGGTTAAGCATTTGCATTTCTTTCTTGTTTTGAAGCTCGAATTCACACATTCTTTTTAACAAGCACTATACATCAAAGTATTACATAATTTCACTATGATTTCTTCCAGAAATAGCACTTGCTGTCCATTTACACACACTAAACACTATGGAAATTCAAAGAGCAACAGAGCGAGAACATTGCAGCTGCCCCGTACCCAGCCATGTGTGATGCATGTGCCCCTTCCCTCAATAAACAATTCGGCCACAGGAACATCACCAGAGAGCAAGGCAGAAATTATGGAAAACGCAGGTAATCTCCAAGAAAGCCTCCTACTCTTGTAACATCAGTTTCATTCAAAAGTACAAGATGCCTTTTACTCTACAGCAGCAGCTTTTGAGCCATTCATTGTTAGCTAAGCTTAAAAGACGGGCCCAAGTCAGCGAATTGCCCTTAGTGAACAAACCAGACCAAATCAGCATAGTTACAATGCTGTCTTTGCTGTTTCTATCGAGTACTGTTCTTAAATCACGCTTTCTTAAGACATGTAGTTGCAACAGCACCTTTGCAGATACCAGAGGTACATCAGGAACAGACTTTAAAAGACGTACGTATACTCATGGTATCTTACCATTCTGCCCCATGGGCTTAACGTTTGCCCTGCTGCGCCTTCCTACCTTTTCCATAATAACCTTATGTCTGCGTCCGAGTAAAATGTCTCTGAGGAGTGTGCTTTTGAGCAGGAAGTACTTGCTATTTTTAAGCAAGATTTTCATCCAGGAGCTAGAGAGATGGGAAAGTTTTCCAGCTGAAGTTTGGTGAGCAGGACTTTAATGAAGCTGGTTGTTGCATCT
Organism: Phaethon lepturus; assembly: GCF_000687285.1. NCBI lineage: Eukaryota > Metazoa > Chordata > Aves > Phaethontiformes > Phaethontidae > Phaethon > Phaethon lepturus. Next base: position 35,579 of record NW_010562729.1, read on the forward strand.
GTTACATACGTGTGTACATACCTGCGTACTGCACCTATTCGTACCTGCAGCTGGGCAACGCGTTTGCCATTGGCAGAAAGGCCAATAATTGGATAAGAGTGAGAAACAACTATTCTCACCTTTGAGCCTTTCCTTCGACTTCATTTACAAAGAACAAACGGAGAACAAAGAGGAAAAACTTGAAAGGTTCATTCCTGTTTTAAATCAGGTTTTGCAACAAAGCCTATCGAGTTGCTATTCCAGTGGCTCTCCTGAACACTGAATACATGCTTTGAAAGCTTAGAGAAGTATCTGTAGCTTGTAGCTTTTTTTTGCAATTTGTATTCAACAGGGTAACCAGAAACCACTTCCTTGAAAAATACCTGGTCTTAAAGTAGGGGACAATTCATTCCACATGAGGCTATCCACCAGTAGTTTTTCAGTCACAGGGACAGTCCACCTTTCTGTTGTGATATGAAAAAGCCAAGCTACAATTTTAGGTTAAAAAAAAATAATGTAGATTTTCATAATTGCTATCAAATTGATACTTTTGCTTTTACTTGAGAAGGCAGTGGTTATTCTAAACACTAAAACCATTCAAACCAGCTGCTGTTTGGTCAGACTTGCATTTTTCTGGGCTGAAATTTCCTGAAGCACCTTCCGTCTCCTACTATGTACTTGTTTAAACAAACATTTAATTTGGGATTCAGAAACACAAAGATTAAAGTTATTCATACACCATTTTTTAAATTTTTCAAATTCATCCCTAAATGTTTGATAGGGATGATAAATGATAAATTAGGTCATACTAAGTAAAGCAAAAATAAATTCATAAAAAATCAATTTAGAACTAATATTTAACAAATATATGTAGCAGAAAGTTGAGGTTCAATCATACATTAATCATCTATTCAATTACAAACCCCTCACAGTATTTATTTTATTTTATTTACATTGGCTTAATACCATTTATTCTGAAGACAATATCACAACACTGAGAGCAACCCAATTAATTAAAATTATGGCAGAAGAGAATTTTAAGCTCTCCTTGCACAGTTTCATTTAGAAGCACTTTACCCCCATAATACAGGACAATATTATCAGTACAGCTCTTTTCTTTTGTAAATACCATTAGCCTCCTTAGAGGTCATTCAAGAATGTCCTTAAATATGATTCTATGATAAATATAGGTACACGGGTATGCAGAAAGGTTTTTTGGCAAACGAGGATGTAGGAAAAGTCTGGCTGGTGCCCCATGACAGAAAGGTGTTTTAACCCACGGAACTGAACTAGAGAGCACGTTTCAGTTCCATCATACTGTGTGACACTGAGAAATGGCTTGGTCGTAGCACAGCCCCGTTTCTTACCTTTTAAAGAAAAAAGTAGCAAAAATACTTCATCTTTTATCCACTAATCTATAAAGCCAGACTTTTTGACAGAGTTTTAAATTTTCTTGAAAATTCATTTAAAAAAAACCCAAGGCAACCCCCCCAAAAACTGCCACCAGCAACTAGGGAGCCACATCATCATCAGAGCATGGCAAGAAAAGAATAAAAATGTTAATCAGTAGCAGACACTGATTTATTCACGTAGCATCGTACCAAAAGGAATTAATCCCCTTAAATGCACAGGTGCTTCTTCCAGAATTCCTCCTTATTTGTACTGCCAAAGAACAGAAAAAAACCAGCTATTTGAATCTACGCCACAGCAGGGAACTAGGTTTACATCTGTGTTTTCTTTCTAGAATACATACATCATTGAGATCCACTTCTGTCCCAGATTCATTCTAGTGCTATTCAATTAACCAACAACAATATAACCACCCATCAGAAACTGATGCTTAAAAAAATAACTTCATACTTGGAATAAGAACTTGAGTTAAAATGTTTGTTAGCAGGATAATAAAGGACATGAAAACCCTCAGCAAAATTTTGCACATTTTCAAGCTCTAAAACTGAATTACTTTAGAAACAATGAAAACTTTCACACATATGAAAGGCAAAATATCCTGAATAGTTAGTTTTAAACCCAAAATATTTATCTTGCTTAAAATCAAAGTAAAACAAAAGATTTCTTGCCGTATCCCACCATCCAGAATTCGCTTCCTCCACACGAAAGCACTAAACTAAGAACAAGCTCAACACAAACGTGGTTAGCAAATTTGCTGGCATATCCACTGAAAGCCCATAAAGCACACATACTGCTAGGCTTGACGTCAAGAAGTTATAAATCAGTTCCACACAGAAAACTGCTGAAGGACTCTGACATCAGAAGGGACGGTCCGTCAGCCAGTTAGAAGCTTGGTTGCAGCCACCTGCACGTGCGTGAATGATGCCAGCACCTGTAAATGGCACAATACGGTGGTCTGGGCTTTTAACCTGCCTACCTAGCAAGTTCTCTAGTTGAAAGCAGTTTTCTGTCTCCGGCTAGTTCAGCTGCTATCTATGAATATTTTAACTCTCATAAAAAATACATCACCTCTACCCTGCACTTGTGGCTCTGAGGGGCTGCCTGAGGCACGTGTATAAGCTACCTAATTTCTCTGAAGAATTGCAAGAAACACTGGTTTTAGGTCTGACAGGTTTGGGTTATTTAGGGGATATTTTCAGGGTGTATTTGGACATTCACAGAATGAGCCTGATAATGCCATCACACAGAATTTACATGGAGACATAGCTTACTTTCTGGCGCCTTGCCATCTTTCCGTTCAGAAGGACAGACATCAAGACTACGGTTCTTATGGGATCCTGACATGGTTTAACACCAGCCAGCAACTAAGCACCATATAGCCACTCGCCAAAACCATCACAGAGCCCTATTCCAGACCCAACCATCTCAGCCTTTCATATTTCTTTGGAAAAAGGAAATCAATTTCATGTATATCCTAGGACAAAAGTTCTTCCAAGAAGAAGAAACACTGCTTCTTCTGAAGAAATTCAGAAATGCTTCTGAAGCGTTTCTCTCAGTCTCCACATCATCATTTTCACTCACTCCCACTCATCTCCTATATTATCACTGGTTCCCAAGGTTGGCTCCTGGACTTCTTATCAAACCTCAGCAGCCCCCTCTTCCTTTAGTTTCTTTTCTCAGCCAACTTGTACAGTCACTCCTTGACATATTTTCTGTTTTTATTCCTTTCTCTTAGTTCAGTGGGCTCTTGGGCTTTTTGTCTAGCCAGTCTCTGTATATGCACCTGTAGAGTAATTTTCTGCAAGCCATACAACCTGAATTATCAGAAAGGAAAAATGTGAAGTACACTAGAAGATATGAAATGCAGCTGTACTATTTATTAATTCACTTATAATGGGGTTCTTCAGAGCTGAAACCTAAATGCATAACTTAAGAAAGAAATTTGGTAGTGAACAGTACCAAAAAGAAGAGATATCTTATGTTTTATTAAAAAGATCATACACATCCTTTAAATTTAATATATTAATTTTAAAATGCTGGTTATTGTATAAGACTTACTGCACAGCGTTGTGCTCAAGAATTGAAACATGCTATTAACATGAGAAAATTTCACTGAGAAAGTAATTCAGAATCTTCAATAATTTAGTAGATATGTATGATATCACTCTTCTCCATTCCCTCACTCTTATATTAGCATCTACCCAATTGTTTCACCTCAACAAGACAGACAGTGGGTCAGAGATTGTGGAAGTGAAAGCAGTCCAATTTCAAAAGTATCTACTACTCCCTCATGATTTTTAATTTGTCGTTTATTCTTCTAGGCAGATAACTAAAACAGTTTCACACAATAAAATTGGCGGTCAGCTTGCACAACAAAAGATAAAACACCACTGTTACACCATAGCACATTATAAAGCCACAAGTAGTATGGAAATATAGCAAAGCAGTGGCATAAGAACAACTGGCTGACTGAGATCCACCCACTTCTTCAGCTCACTTCTTTTATCCAAGAGTATACTTTAATTTATTAAACTATCTTACTCTTTTCTTTGGAGTTCAGTGCTTGTTCTCAAGCACTATCACACTGAAGGTGTCCTATAAAATACCACTGGTCTTGGCCCTTCATTAACTTTGGTTCACGATCCCTACTTTCTAGGACTGATAAATTCAGCTTGTACTGCAGTGTTTTTTCAGTCCTACCTGTGTAATACCTTTATTTTTTTACCTGTATTTTATTTTTTCCCCTCACTACTAGTTTTCCTTTTTTATTATACTTCTGAAAGAGCAGGTTTTTCTAAAAATAATTTTAAGAAATCAACAACCAACAATTTTAATTTGATAATTTCTCCATTGCAAGACAAACAAATGACAAGAAGTAGCTGTTATAACCGGTTGTACCTAATTTGTTAAAAAAATTAAAATGTGGGGAAATCCTGATAAAAACTGCAACATATCAAGTAGAGCAGGCGTGTGCGAAAGAGTTGCCTTGAAACCCTTGCATGAGTTGACTCACTACTAACAGAAGAAGATTTCTGTCTCTTTTTTCCCCACCTAACTCGCTCCTAACCTTCCCAGCTTTGCTCTCTCCTAAAATAATCCTCCTTCGCTCTGGACACGATGGACTGCTAGAAGGGAGCAAAGAGCCAAGGATTGCTATATTTCTTCATTGAGATCAGTGAGCTACTGAGGAAAATGAAGTGAAAAAGGGAGCCCCCTCTTCAAAACGGTGAGGAATCATTTCTTTCCGGCAGCAAGTCGAGGAGCTGGCATTTGGGAAGTGGAGGCCCCGCCCGTACTTCCAGCCTATGCTATGGCAGCAAAGCCCCCACTCTCCTGGCTCCTTCAGCAAGTCACAACAAAGGGTAGAGGCAGGAGCACTGGGGCAGCTGTGATCATCCCAAATTATGGAAGTGGAAAAGAAAGGGGAGAGAATTCCACAGGTAATGCAGAAAACGGTTTCCCAGGAAGAGGAGGGAACATTCACAACACATGGCTGACCTCTCCTCCTTCAGCCCATGGAAGATGTTTACCCAGTTAAACACCAACAGCCCGGGGCTAGCTTGCTTTGTGATTCAGTGAAACGCTGATGTCAATAGCTGGGTTCCAAGCGCGAGAGAAACGTACTTCTCCATGCTCCTTAATAAACCTGACTTTACAGCTGACCTAATGAAAGGCCCCAGAGCACTGTGCCTGTTAGTCTGTAGACAACGTACTCAAAACACCTCTGCTGCCAGCGGAGAGCTAGCAACTTTCTATCTAGTCATTGCAAAAGCAAAGCATATTTATTTCTTGCAGCCAGCTCATGGTTTGACCTCAAGCAAGCATGCTGCAAAGATTACCCCAAAAACATGGTGCAGCTAGAAAGCTGATGTCTTGACTGCAGGGACAGCACTTGTCCCTCCTGGAGCTGCCTGAGCTGCCCCTCTGCCCTTGCACGGTATAGTGACAGCTACGTGGCTGCTTGCGCACAACTGCAGCGGTTCCTGCGGCAACCGTTACTTCGTACCGCGTCACAGAAAAAACAGAAATAAATGCAATAGATAGGGTAAGGCAAACGAGTCAAACAGGTTACGCTGCAGAGTTACAGAGGTTAGAGTGATATCTGCTTAGATGTCACCTATGAAACAGTTTCATGCTATAGCATAAGTACATATACTAGTAAATAACACAACAAATAACAGAAGATTTACTGTAGAGCAGCCACAAGGAAAAGGCTATTAGATACTTAGGCGTGACTAACGTACTTGATGGTTTACACATGCTTTTTGCCCCCAGTTTCCAATGGGCAGGTATCCACATACTCCAATTTTTAAGAATTGCTACTCATGTATCTCCTCATGGGCAGAATTAGGAATACAGCCAAGAACTAAATAAGCAGGAGGGGAAAAAAGCTACATTTCTGCTGCTGGAGGGGATGCACAAATGCACAAGGGCATTTGGGTACTCGGGCGAGCCGTGGTGGAGGAGATGCTGCTCTGCGCACCAGCTGGCAGACGCTCCCTCCTGGGCTCCCAGCCTGGCACCTCCAACAAACACCAAGGCCTCGCATGCCCAGAAATAAGAATCACTGGACCACGAGGCGCGTCTACTGTGTGGGAGCGCTTTTAAGTGATTCCCACTTCCCGCTAACGGCGGCTAGGACTGCCTTCGGCTTGCGCCCTTCGCGAGTTTGGCAGGCCTGGACCCTGTGCCTGCTTCCTTTATGTGAAAGTTTTTGAGAAATACTGACAAGTAATACCAACAGAAGTTTGATTGACATCTGCCATATTAGCCTTTTGCTGTGTACATTGAGGGCTGGGAAAAGGAGGAAGGGGAACAAGAAATTTCCAAAGACATTTTTTTCTATGCAAATCTCATTTTTCAGTAACTTTTAATGAGTTCTTAAATAAACCTGTTATCAACAGGTGTATTATGTGAATTAATGCAGAGCACTAGAATGAAATGTAAAATGTGTTCAAAAAGATAAAACAGGGCAGTGTTACTGGTTGTCACTTGTTTCACTGAAATACTGCATTCCTTCTACACTACCAAAGCTCATCTTCTCATTACTTTATATTTGCTTTTCTTCTGTATAATACATTTACATAAAGAATAAAATGTCATCATTTTATGCGCTGTGAATGGGACCTAGATAACAATGCATGGAGAATGCCTTTGCACTTCATAAAGGAGGGCTCAAAAAAGATGTCTCTGAAGGAGGAAGTTTACCACAGAACACATTCATCAAAACCATACTGAAAACAGTATCACATCCGATAGGAAGAGAGCAGTTCTGGGACATTTGTCAGGCTCCGGGCCAGATTTTATCTCATTCACTCTGATGAAATCCAGAGCAACTCCATATAACTAATTTTGTGCCACCTAACCCACAACCAAGATCTTGTTCAGAGGTACAAGTTCCCCAGCAAAACATATTGACCTCTTTCCCCTGTGATGGGACCTACCGAAGACAACACTAGGTATAGTTGTAAAGCCCAGTACTGTTCTTAGCTATATAACCAAACTGGCATCCAGTTTAAGTTCCTTCTTAAATGAAGATGATACTCTCCTCCTAAAAACTTTCTGATACACCAGAACGAGGTGCAATACATAGGTACATAGTATTTTAAAAACTAATTACCAACAGTTTTCAGTAACACTATACAGGATCAATTATAACTTCAATGGTAATTTTACAAGACAGTGAAAATAATGATGCCACCATTATCGGTCCACGACTATTGCAAAGTGTGCGCTATACAATCCTGTTACCCACTGGTTTCTTGGTTTGATACTGCATATGAAAGACAATGGTACAAATGGTCATAATGTATTTTATGGATCATTAATTGATCATTCATTGAACAAAAAAGTACATCCATCTGAATTACTTACCTTACTTCCTGTGGGATGGAAATGTCCGTTCTGGAAAGATGGGAATGCTACTTCACAGTACTAACCATAAGAAAATTAACACCGATACAAGTTTTATTTTACATTAGCATAAATCCTTAAAAACTCCACTGTCTTAATGTGTAGAAAGGCAACCTGCCAGCAGAATCTTTTTAGCTTATTACAGAGCATCATGACAGAGGTGGTCAAAGATGAAAAGGGTTGAATTTTGTTAGTACTTTGCTTGCACCACGACTATGGACAACACTGCCCTCTGCATCAGAAGATCTTTTTGAGGAAAAGCTTCCCACTTTGAAGAGCTGCGTGTAGTAGATTAATTGCATACTAATTAACATTCTGAAAGATGACATACATATGAGGGTTTTTTTCCCCGACTTGTTCCTAAAAGCCACTATTAGCCACATGTCAAAACAGCTCAGTACTAGACCGTCCATTGTGATCAATGCATAGAAATCAGCAAATCTAGAAACACAGGTGAGAGCTATTTCAGGCACAGCTGTTTGGATTCCTTCTTTTTCCCTGTGGAGACAATCAAGATAGTAAACCATCCTCATTTGGATTAGTAGCTACTGACTTAAAAAATTAAATCCATATTCTCTATATATGCTAGGACATCATTTGCATTCATGGTTACTGCCGAAGATACCACAGCAAAATTAATATAAGAACCTCCACAAGGTCATTTCTTCCCTCAGCTTGTGGCTTTAGTATTTTAAATATCATTAATTTAAAATGATACTTGATCCAGGGTAAGAAGGTGCTGAGTAGAAGATCTTAGGAGTCAAATGTCTTCACATCGACTCCAGATAAGCTTGACTTTGCAGAAATCGAGGTTGCATAAGTTAACAGAAGTAAATCAAAAAAATGAATGCAACAAGCATGCAAGACGAAGGGCTGGTTAAAATGTACATTCTCAATGAAATTCATAGGTACCGCTAGATGAAGCAGTAGCAGTTTTGTCAATGTCCTGTTATTAGTGAGAGGTTTTTGTTTCTTAAAATACAGAAAACTAATCTTGCTAAAGCAGAATTGTATCAAATGTAAAGTTTTCCTAAAACCACTTATTCAGATTGATATCTCAATTGCAAAATCTCAAATGTGTTTAATATGCTTCGAGGACCAAATAATTTTTTTCTACCTGTGGAATTACATATTTCCTGAGCTGATCTGCATACAGAACAGACTTCCCGGGGCCTGCCACTTTTCTTTTTTGCTTCTTCTTCCTTTAAATGGCCAAGCTGTCAGTTTTGACTGCCTTGTCAGATGGTGAGAAATGGCTGCAGTTATCGAGAGAGCAATTCCTTTGAACCAAGTTCACAGAAGTCAGCAGTCCTAGCTGGCGACACAGACAGATGGAGGAAGTGCATGCATTGATAAAGAAGATGGTCTTCAATACTCACAGTATACAGTGTGGGTTGACACATACTTCATGGAAATATATCCATTTTTACAACATTTTAATTAGGAAGATATTTGTGGCCACTGCTCTGCAGACTCATCTGGTAGAAGAAATTAAAACTGAATGCTTGTTTAGACAAAATTTTGTTATGCAAAACCCATGCACTATTTTGTTTCTGTTGCAGCACAGAACTGACAAATATCAGAAGACTAAAAAGTGCTATGGAACAGAACTGTCTGCAGGCCAACATATGTATCTATGCCATCAAATTCAAGAAGAGGACATGAGACAGTAGCTCTAACATTGATTATCCAAGCTGCAGGAAAATGATTTGGTATGACTAGGGTATTAGGCACTTCATTAAAAATATCTTCCTGGACAAACACATTTATAATTTTCCAGGCCACATTCTCAGAAGTTTTCCTTGTTTCCTTCTTCTATTGCTCCTTTAATTTCCAACTAGCATAGACATTTTGTACCTACCACGATGTAGAAGTTCAATTCACTAATGAGAATTCGGCTTTAGTGTGTTACCCTTCGTGCTCCGTCGCTGGGATTTAAATCCCAGCTGGATGTTCATATTCATGATGAGACTGCAATTATTTCTGGATCTCTGTTGTACTAGCATGAGAACTTTGCTTTCAGCAATAAGCAGAGAGGTTGTAAATTCTCTCTGTGTGAGCATCTGAGACAGTAAGAATCCAAAAGAATTTCAATTATCCATCATCCATAGGATCCAGAAGAACTCTGCGTTCACTTTTAAAAGATGTATTGTAAGAATCCACACAGGATTTCTCAGGGTTTTTATAATTAATAGAAATATTCAGATTAAGAACCTTCCTGTATACAACTCCTTGCATGTAATATTTTGCCCAAGTATTGCTTTCCAATGAAATTTCTGCAACATGGAACTTGCCTGGGTAGCAACAAGACAAAGCTGCTCTGAAAGTATTATAATGGTAAATCCTAGAGCCAAAAGGATAGTTGATGTCCTACATTTAGTCCAGCTGATTGCTTTTAGGTTACTAATGTATCAAAACTGAACTATGTTTTAATTTTCAGACCTCTCAAAGTTAAGTGTAACTAGAAATCGTAATTGGTAAATATTGAAATTTGTATAATTTATTAGACTGAGATTCTCAGATTGAGAAATTGAGCTTCAAACTCTAACTGTAGCGCCTTCTATATCCTTTGATATAGGATGATATAGGATCATGAAAGAGCTAAAGAAGCCTATACTGAAATTTCATGTGAATGAACTGCTCAAATACTGAGTATTTGTAATCACTCTGCATAAACTGAAGTTTGTAAAGAATCTGCTTTAATTATGCATTGAGCCGCCAATGGTAGGCAAATAGCTTTTAATCAGAGACCTGATTGCCAAATTTTTTGTACCTGATCCCTAATGAATTACCCTGTCACATGTCATTCCTGTAGCCACTTAATACATCAAATTTACCTTTTTCATTTTGAGGATGTAACACATTTGTATAAAGTCTCTATATGCCTCATTTTATAAAAAGGAAAAATCACAGACTGTATATATTGCATGTGAAATGAAATTATGACACTTCTGTTTCATTACATATCCTTGCCAGAAAAGCAGATCTGGGAGCAGTAGTCCAGCTATAGAGAGAACACAGAGAGTAAATCCAAAGAGGGCAGCAGCAATTACTATGCATAACACAAGAGCCGGTATCTTGTCAGAGCCTTGAATGTAGGTGATAAATTACATTAGCAGAGAGTTGAAAAATTGCCTTCTTAAAATACAGTAGTAACTAAAAAGGGAGCTGAACCTAACTAGATTAGATCCAAACACAACACTCTTCTTTTTCAAATTAATGATTATGGCACAACACAACATTATGCCTATCATGTGTACCTGACTAGAAATTCAAATTTTCCATCTTTTTGCTGTTTAAAGTCAACACATACAAAATATATTTTATTTGCTCTTCTCTGCCTAATATTTGCTTATGTGACAGCCTCTTCAATATACTAGGGAGATGAAAGGGTGTAGTGCTTTAAGCTTGTTTCAAGTCTTCCACTTGCAAAAAATTCAGTGGCAAAACACCTTATTTCACTCCTTGTCTCCCACACAAAGCTGCACGCAAGGTGCCAGTGTAGCCTGCTGGGCTTCATAGTTTGGTTTTCCTTCACATTAGAGAACCACCTGCCCTTCTGTCTTGCCTTTTATTTCCCTTTACAGAACTGTGACTTGCACTTGGGCTGGTTACCATTTCTGCAGTCCCTAGGTCTATAATATGAACTCTGATGTAATTTCCAATATATCCTTCTCAGCAGAATCACCTGACACTTTCAAGTGTGGCACTTGATCATCATTATACAGTCCCTTAAAGAGACAGGCGGGCCCAAGCCAGAATCCCGAAGTACCTGGTGGATAACACTCTGAGCTGATCTCTGGAATGAGACCCTGCAGCTTACGACCATTCACAGAGTTCAAATAAGCCGTCTGCTAGCGTATAAGTTTCTGACTGAGGAAATCTGCAATGGATTTCCAGCAGGCTGGCTGTAGTCTTTCGGGAGTAGTAGATTGGTACCACTATCAATCTATTAAAAAGAAGAAAAGGATAACACTGATTTTTTTTTTTTTTTTTTTTTTAAACCACAGCAAACCACTGAATGATTATGCAAAGCACTAAATTTTCATGGCAAATACAGAGTATTAGTATTACAGGAAAATGTTACTGGTAAATTATCAAAGAGAAAAAATGTCTCCCAAATTCTGCTAACCCATCAAATTCCATCCAGTGAACATCTAAACAAGCTAAAACAAGCTAAAAAGTAGCACACACACACTTCCACGGGGCTACAGGGCCTCTTTTCCTCCCCCGCCATCCACAGCTTTGGTAAATCTGCCTGATGATATGAAATTTCATTATCCACTAAATAACAATTTAATAATCCACTAAATAATTCCATTATTCCACTAAAAACTTTTTTTCAATAGCCATAGCTTCCCCTTCCTGATGCTTGCTCAATTATACTGAAAAACTATATCAAATCAGAGACCATTAACGGTCTGGAAAACATGTGCAGCTTAACCACAGCAAGGTTAGACCAGCCAAACCCAAACTAACTACTGTAGACCCCCACGATAACATGCAAACCTGTTTTAAGGAAACAAAAATTACTTACTCGCTAAAACAAACAAACAAATGAAAGCTTAAACGGCACAGAAAGTGAACAAAACTCACAGGGTAGGTCCCCACTAATGCAGAGCAAGATGAGTGGATCCGTGAACCGAAACAACTGCTGCTAGATGTCAATGAAATCTACTCTGGTCCCATGAACTGTGTCTGGGGTATATCTTTCAGTTCCATTTCATCCCAATGCAGTTCATGAGCTACAAGACATCTCTGTGATATGAATTAAAGTATGGGGAGCGCAGATTCACTTCAAAAGCCCAATATCATCATGGCAGAATCAAACGATAACAAGTTCTCCTGCTTTACAGCTTCCTTCTCCCATTACAGTTTCATAATAAATCTTTGCCCGGATAAATTTTACCTAAATTTGCAGTTCTCTTGAGTAGACAGGGAGTCACTCGCCTGCTCTCCTTTTGTACAGTGGACAGCCATTTAGATTTGGCTAATGAGGAAGAACAAAGTATGAAAGTACAACAACTATGTGAACGAACTCCAATCACTCCTATTGAAAATTGGAACAATAACAAGAAGGCTATGCACAAACATTATAGGCATTCTGGCTGTGAACAGACACATGCAAAGAGAGGAAAAGACAGACAAATTCTCTGATGCAGATAATCTCAAATAACATTGCATTTTCTTAACATCCTTGAGCTTGTGAGGGGGATAAACTTTGAATGCCTCCAATTTTGTCATGAATATTTCACATATCTCTAAGACTAACAACACTTAGATACATCAGAGGGGTGCTATGAGACTTAATTAATGTTTGCAAATCACTGTGAGACACAGGGATGAAAGGTGCTACAAAACAACAATATCTCATTGGTAAAGAGATATCTGTTTCAAGAACAGATCCTCAGCTGGTGTTAATTGTCAGTTCCCCTCTAAAGTCACTGAAGTTATACAATTTATAAGTACTTGCTCCTCAAATCAAATGGGTTTTGTAAAAGGACAAATACTATTCTTATTAGAAAGACATCTACAGAATAAAACACCAGCTTACCAGCATGGTCCCTGTACTGACTCTGAATTTTAAGATCTGCTTTTCTTCTGATGAATGCTTTTCTTAAACTATGAAAAAGGTCTTTATGTTTTTTTTAACATTTGTCTGACAACCCTAAAAATGAAATACTGCAGTTGCTGACAAATTCTGTCTTGTTTTCCTATAGATCAAGTACAGATATAATGATCACCATTTAAAATAACTTCAGTTAAGCAAAGGAGATAGGCATGTACCTTAGCTGGTGTACATGCGCACTGCAGTGGGACAGAGATGACTGGAGCAGGTGCTCTGGTCATGCCCACCCAGCAACTGGAATGTCAAAACCAAAGCTCTTTTCTATTCTACATGTCTTTGTCTATGAAGAGTTTCCAACACCCAGAAGACTACAAAAAAAATCACCCTACAATTCCTCAGCTCTTATGCTTGCAGGTGCAAACAGTAACCAGGGTGACACACATTCACAGGCTACAAGCTCAAAATCGCGTGCGATTTCTTACCACGTCTTGTGACAAGCTGCTGCACCAGAAGCCAGGATTCCTTCTGCGAGAGCTCAAGCAATTAACCCACGAGGCATGCACTGAGAGAGCTTGTAATGGGAGTGAAGTATCAAAACCATCTTGGTTCCCTGCCTGTGTCTTTAACACCATCTGTCAGTATTGGCTATTATGGTTGCTTTCTGAGGCCAGAGAGCTTTGAAAAAGTAGCACTTCTTGCTAAGCGTATATGAGGATTTTTGGAATGGTCAGCTTTGTAACATCTCACAAGTATTTCTCAGCACTGTTTCCTTCTCTCGTTCCCTGCCCTCGCCAAACCAAAAACACAAGCTTGCTTTCAAATACTTACTTTTCAAGCAAAAAAATTAAAACTAATCCAAAGTGCATTTAAGAGCAAAATACCAATCCTTGTATATTAAAAGATCAAAGAACAAACAAAAGAAGCCAGGTGAACAAAGCAGAGCAGCTTGCTATATTCATTCCTAACGCTCTTTAAAGACCCTGAGGATCTTTCCTCAGGGACAATATTTGAGACTCACTACACCTGCAACCTTAAATTTTGCCCAACTCCCTTGGCATTGCAGATTCACAACATCAATATTGTTGCTACTTAGAAAAATGTATCTGTAATTTTACTACACCTATATGCATCCAAGCTGACAGAACCTAGCAACACTCATGCACTCAAAAAGATTGAAATGATGAAATAATAAATAACCGCATTTATACATGCTCTCCCTTAAAGGATCCCCAAGCACTTTGTGAAAATATGATTTAAGCCATGCTGTGCCTCTCTGTGGCCACATTATTCTTATTTTATCAAAGGGGAAAATGTACAAAAAGAATAAGGATATTCCCTAAGGTCACTCAGCTAGTCAGCTTGCAGCACAGGGAGTTTAATTTATGAGATCTGAATTCTAGTCAAGAGTTCTACTCCCTGAAATAACTCTTTGAGTTACATAGCACTATATGTTCCTGCACCACCTTGTACATTTTCTTTTCTATGCCATTTGGGAAAATAACATATATACATTTTGGCTCATTAGAGCACTCTTCTCAACTTCAAAGCATTTTGAGCATAAGTAAGAGGTTTCCTTATAATGAAGGTGATTGTAATAAAATGCAATGCAGCGAGGAGCCATGGGTCAAAAGTCTGGTACCATTCTGTGGAGATTCTGTGGATTAGGAGACCTACACCAAATCACGATCATAAATGCAACTAATTAAAAAGAGAAGTACAGTTCCGTTGTCTCAAAAGACAATTATGCTAAAGTGACTCTCCTTTTGTAGAAGTCATCACCAGCTTCTTCTTCCCTCGAGACATAAATGATACAAAACATTCATTTCATAGATGAAAATATGTAAAAGACGTAAAATACATAATCAATAATCTCTAATTATCACCAGAATAAATGCCTCCCCCCCACTCCCAGTTTACTAGCAGGAAACACACTGTAAAAGCCTCGGACAAAAACAGGTTAAGGGAGCTGCATTTTAATTTAGACTTTGACAAATCTTAGCACAGATTGCTTGAATGATTCCTTCTGCTGAACAGGGACATATGCTGGCCAAGAGTCAGAGTGCCAAAACGCAGCCCTAAGAGGAGCAGACTTAAAAATCTTTGCTGTGCCTCATTCAAACCTCCAGTTTACTTTTCCCTTGCAGTTTTAAGTTCCCCTTTGCAACCTGATTTCTTACAAGAAGTAAAAAGAATAGTATTGTTGTTGTGCAGCACACACTGAGGTGATGGGAATGGGAAGACTGCAGAGAACTCATTCTGCGGTGCCATATGAACAGCTGGTGAGGTTTAAAGACACCTAGTACCAAAAATAATATCCCATTTGGTCACAGAGAAGGCAAACCAACAAACCTTGGTTTACCTAATGAATTCCAGATCAACAAGGTTGTTTGAATTCAGCTTTCATCACAAACAGACGAAAGTCAAGATAGTAACATGGACACAGGAGCGTCTTTCAGGAAATCTGGGCAGATTTCATAGAAAGCTTTTTTTGAAGTTTGGAACAGACCTGCAGCCTGAGATTGGAACCACACAGTACTTTCAGAATGATGAAAACTTTTACTAGGAAAGGTTCCTCTGAGTAAGTAAAAGCACAATCTTTTGGGCAAAAAGTGCAAATTTTTTTCTGTGCAGTTCATGTTAAATTGAAAGAGCTGAAGGAATCAGTTTGGTAAGAAGTTTCAGAAACAACGTCAGGATTTTAGGCAAACAGATGTCAACTTCTTTTGATTTATAGATTCCTTAACACTTGCCAGTTATGCTGGACTCCTGTATGATAACCTTTCAGCCTACAGACAGTAAGGTTTATTTTTTGACTGGCCTCTTAGTCTGTGGATCTGGAAGGAAACTGCACATTAAGGTAAAAAATGACACAAGTGAATTTAAGAAACTCTTATCTCCTGAGAAGGTAACAAAGCAGCTCAAAGGAAAAATTCAAAGAGGAGGCATAAGCCATCAGGAATTTGGTCTTAGAATTGAAAAGGGGACTCGGGGTACTTTACAATGTGACTCAACAGGGCAGAGATTTCATCTTGTACATGTAAAATTATGCAAAACACTAACCAGTAAAGAACTTTACAAATGGGTTCCAATCCCCTAAACGGGATGGCATTAATGATTCCTATGCACAATATCATTAACATACAGGATATAATTTTTTCTCAGAGGACTTTCTCCACAGTCATGTTAGAATGCTGTCAGATGTTGGTGATTTTTAATCAATACACTTTTTATGTGGAAAATTATTTGGGAGGAAAGATTAATATAATAGTGAGCTTAAAAATGTAGATTTATGACATAGGGCATTTCTGAATGTGAGGTCTCTGATCTCATGAACTACACATCCAGCAGTTTGGAGCTGGAGCAATCTCTCAAATCATCAAAGCTTGTCCCTACTAGGTAACAATCTCAATCTTTGAGTTCCAGCAGAGCAACAGCCATTCCTGGGACTGCAGATAGCAGCATCATAATTGATTTAGCACTGAATAATCCAGGTTTCATGAGGATATTTCAACTGAGACTTACGAGATGCTCAAGGGCTGGTTGTGTGCAGGTCAGATTCAGACAGTGGACGGCATTCAGTGTCATTACACAGGGTGTGGATAAATTGTTTACACACTCTGTGCCTTGATTTCTCTGCCTAGAAAAACAGGGATGATGAGAATATATGCTGACTCGGTAGGAAAGCAAACTCAAATCCACTGAAGTATGCAGGGAGCACTGCCCATAACTTCTCCTGTAATAAACAAAGCGTGATCACAATCATAATGTGTTTTCTATTCCATAGCCAGTAACCCTTTCTTTATTAGGTATTTTACAGTTTTAAATCAAAAACCTTAAAACACATTATGTCAAAAAACCCCACTCAACAGCACAGAAATGAAATCACTCTAACAACAAATCAATTAACATCTCTAACATCTCATGGCCTTGATTTTGCAAATCATTTGTGCATATATTTAACTTTAAATCCCAAAATTATCATATTAAAGCCAATAAGATCTTTACTTGCTGAAGCACTTGGGTAAGTTAAGGGCTTTATTGTGATTTGCATAGGTCGCTTCATATTTATTTTTTAAACACACATTTAGTATCAATATTTAAAAAAAAGAACCATTCCATATGTAGCATTTGTGCTTAACATCCCCCTTCAGATGAAAAAAAACACATAAAATCCACAAAACAGAAGAAATCTAGTGAGGTCTACCACACAGTTTAGAGAAAAACATCCTACCAGCACTAGCATTCTTTATTTCTCAGTCAAAATAAGGGGTCAAGGTTTTCCACAGTAAATATTCTATCTATAAACAAATAGTTTGAGATGCCTTGAACAGAAACTCAATTATTGCAAATTCTGTATTATGCAGGATTTGCAACCAACATCTGCTGTTACGGATTGGTTTTGAAAGGCTCGGTTAACATCTTTGCTGTCAGCAGGACAACAAAGGACAGTAGCAGGACCTTTTCCTTTCAACTATTGGTTGACTTTACATGTCTTGTTTTCTAACTTTACAGTGTGGCCGTAGTGTGCCAGGCACTCTTTAAACAAGTGAGAAGAAAAGGGCTTTTGTTACTTTGATTAAATCTTTCATGTTTGATTTTCCATCTTGCTGCAGCAGTCACATACCTTATTTTTAAAAATGCGGAGATGAAAACAGATGTTTTCCAGGTGTACTTTAACCACTGTGGAACAGCTCTCCTACACCAAGTTCTTCTGTTTATATACTAGAGCATTGCAGTTCGTGGCAGTATTGAATTATACAGTCAAGTTCACTTTGATACTCAGTCTCAAATTATATCTTCCCTTCCATCAGTTCTTCACCTCCATCTCCTAATCCACACTCTCTGAGCTTATACTTACACATTTGATTACCTGGTCCCAAAGGGACCACTATGGCATTTTCTCTTTCAGTCTTACTCTTCTGATTTGTCTACTGCTCTCTACTTTTTCTAGATGTCTTTGCCTCAGAATTAAATGTGCCTCCCATTATTTATGTCATCAGTATATTGCAAGAGATTTCCCTTTAAAACTGCATGACACTGAGATAAGAACCATTGAACAGCAGTGAGAACTTTGTTCACTTCTCACTACCTCTGCCAGATTTGACAGCTTTGATTAGAGTCTTTCATTTTTGCACTCAACCAGTCAAAGAGGATTCCTCTGTCAGAAGAAGCCAGACATCCAAATTTGGCCAACTTCTCTTACGTGCAAACGGATTTGCACAGCATCTTCCTTCTACTCAGAAAAGAGGAAGCCTCTTTTTCCGTTCTGAAGCTGAAGCAGCCCATGAGAGATGATTCCCCATGAATAATACAGGACTATTAAAAACACTCAATTGCCACTTAAGAGGGCAATATTTTTCCCAGAAAGATCACTTTTCATAGGGGAAAATTGTTTACTTCCTTGCTGCTGAAAGTGCTTGTTTCTGTATATGTTGTCTAAGTTAGCAACAATTCAGGATACACTGAATGTAAATGGGCTTGTACAGGTGGGTCTTTGGTTTATCAATAATATTTACCACAGCTCGCACTGCTTTCTGTCTTTCAACAGCAAAGGTACCAGCAGTTCCAGTTAAAATTGATCCATTTCTCTCCTGCTTATCTGCTACTATCTGGTTGCGGGATTTTTTCCTCCTGCTTGCAGATGGGAAACGGATACAGTCACAGTTAATTGTAAAATCTTGCTCCATTAGACAGATTACAGAACATGCCAATTTAGTCAGTTGTATTACTCCCTCCCACTTCTATCATCCACAGCTATTTATAGCTGAATTTTTCATGGCAGAAGTTTGAAATTTCAGTAGCAAGCTGTATAGAAACAGCATGCACCCTTCTCAACATCAAGATTAAAGATGTTTTGATGCCTGAAATGTGCCTTGGAATTTTCTCAGCATAAAGATACCAGCAAAGAGAATATGCAAGCAGTGTAAACCTCTACTGCCTGGCTTTCCCTGAGAAGGAAAGTAGAACTTTGAGGTTATATGTCCATTTGATATATAATCTCTCAAATGAGGAGTAATAGCAATCATGGAGATGAAGCATATCATACCACCTTCTACCTGGTGCTCCCCGTTCCTACCTAAAAAGGACATGAACTTCCTCATCAAACCTTAATGGTGCAGAAATTTCCCTGACGACAGCAGTCTACAGCACACTTTAATTTATTGCATTTAGGGCTATAAACCCATGTTTTACTACTGAAACTAATTGTGTCTGACACTTCCATCACATTAACACACATTAGGCACCATGACCTTTGGATGATCAAGGAAGACCTAATTTAATAATTTAGAGATAGCATGAGCTCTGAGCAGGCCCCAAAGGGAAAAGAAATGTGGTCTGAAAAATGATCCTATTTCACTAGTGGGGATATTTGCTTACTAAATCTGCCAGACGAACTTTGGCTACTACTTTACCATAACATCGATGGGTCACATACAGCACTCTAAGTTCTCAAAGTCCTATATATTCCTTATAATGCTGGACACGTAACGCTCTGTCAGATACCCTCTAAATTCTTAGAGGAACAATCCACTTTTGCCTGCAAGACTCTCACAACAGAAGTGTTTCTTAAACAGCACCTGGAATAGCAAACAGGCTAACAACTGCAATTAAACAAAGGCAGCTATAATTCACTTGAAGCTTATGGTGCAAATTTGACATCTTTGAAGAAATAGTTTTGTCAGAAACAGCATAATCAAACTTAGCCGTCACTTACAGAAGACTGATTCTCATCAGCTTAACTCAATCTTCATGTGAAAGCAGATATAATTCATAACAAATAGGTAAGTTGACAGAAAGCTCGAGGGACTAAGAGGTGAGCACACAGACAGACAGACAGCATGGCCAATCCCATTCCATTTCATAATATTGAGGCCCCAAGAAAGCGCTCAGTATGCTCTTACCCTTAGGGGAAATCTCATGTTCCACGGGGGCACAGAGGAGATGAAGGGCCGTAAAGTAAACTCATGGAGGTTTACACAATTTGTATCTGAAGCAAAATGCTCTCCAGTATTAGGGCTTGAGTGATCTGCAAAACCAGACTGCCAGTGCCTTGCAAGGGAAATTGGAAATCTACCATTCTTCCACTTCTTTTTTTTTTTTAATAATTTCAATAATTATTCCTTTGTTAAACTGGCTTTAAAAAATCCTAAATTCAAGTTTTAGTTTAAACTTAGTACAACAATTATTGTACAGTAAACTCTTAAAAGGCTTTTTACTGAAGGTTTAACAACTATGTAATAGTTAGGGTGCAGAGTTTAAACAGTATGACAAAGAGAGGAAAAAAAAGCCAGACACAAGATCATTTGCTGCAATAAAATTTAACCGCCGACAGTATGTGCCAGATAAGTGGAAAACGAGATCTTATTTATAGGCAGATACAAGGCCATACAACTAACTCCAGAATACATTTGCAAGACAGTTCTTCCTTGTTTCTTAATTCTATTTGGCTTTTCTTTTCATACCTGGACAATCCTTTTCAAAAAGCTCATCACAACACAAATGTTAAGTGTCACTTGTACTCAACTAATCCGCTCCTGGGGACTAAGGACCTGCAGTTCTTACCTGCGCTCCAGGAGGAAGCAGCTCCTCTTGCCAAAAAGGCAGCTGGGTTACATCGCTCCTGGCCCTGCCTGCCGAGACCATAATTTTTAAATAGGCTGATCGAGTGCATCAGCTCCTGCCTACCACAAGCTGATTTTCACAGCTGTTAATTGCCAAGCAGATACCAAAAAGGCATCATAGATCTAGAAGTGTGAGAATAAGTTGTTTTGCTTTGGCTGAAATTAGTTCCTCACTCTTTTGCCATGAGGATTTTAAATGTGAAATTAGTAAAATCCAGAGAAAAATAATTTTCTTGGTACATAAAAACAAGGTCTGCTCACTGTCAGCCTCAGCTATGTCCTAATGCACATTAGTAAGTAGTAATAAAATAAGCAAAAAAGTAAATAGTATTGTAAAAAGCACTAACACATAATATAAGTATTAGTTAATTTCTTAATTGGTTAGGGAAGGATGGGTAAGGCTGTGAGATGGAAGGAGAGACAGAAAAAAAGAGGAGATATTTTAGGGAAATAAAAAGAACTAGATCAAGAAAGATGGAATATGGTAGGAAAGTTGCAGTGGATGCCACTATATACCACCAATGATGGGAGAAACCAATCAAATAATGAAGACAATTAAAACTCTTAGTGCTAAGTGACCACTAAATATTATAGTATTGCAAAAAGCACTAACACTTAATATAAGTATTAGTTAATTTCTTATTGGTTAGGGAAGGATGGGTAAGGCTGTGAGATGGAAGGAGAGACAGAAAAAAAGAGGAGATATTTTAGGGAAATAAAAAGAACTAGATCAAGAAAGATGGAATATGGTAGGAAAGTTGCAGTGGATGCCACTGTATACCACCAATGATGGGAGAAACCAATCAAATAATGAAGACAATTAAAACTCTTAGTGCTAAGTGACCACTAAATATTTATGCAATGTAAGTAATTGTTGCATAAATGTACCCATGACACTGCTGCAATATATTTATGTAAACACCCACTGATATTACCAGAAGTTACACTCTCTCAATAAGACTATAAAGTTTTAGATGTAAACTAATACAGGGGACCAACATTAAAAATATAGTCTATTTTCTCCCTCTGCAGTGGATTTAACACCTTTGGGCACCAATAAGAAAAACATGCCTCAAAAAAATTGTCTAAAAAGGTAAGACTGCACTTTTGCAGGCAGCACAGCCTGCTATTAATCCACTTCATCTGGGATGGGACAAAAGGATGAAAATCCACAAGCAGGTAAAATACAAAGCTCTTTTAGCTTCTGACTGTGCCTTCATGAGCTTAATGAACCATGAACATCTTGATAAATATATAGCCTGAGAACAGTAACTTGTTGATACAAGATATAATTCACCATATAAAATGAACAGCAAACATAGCTGGATTAATTTTCTTTCTTGTTAAAAGAATTAAGCTTCATTCTAAGGAACTAACAAGCATGTATTTACTTTCTGCCAGAGCTGCAACATCAAGGCTCCTCTAAAGCAATTCGCAAAGTGACACGAAAGCAGTTACATTCACTTTACAAGTAGTGGACGGTATTTATGCTTATGTCGTTTTCACACCTTGAGCAGAGTGTCCTAGTTTTCCAATATCCTTGCCTCTCCACACTATTAACAATTGTGTCATGCTTCTCTTTCCATAATGCAAGCAATTTTGTTTCTGACACAAATTTACAGTCCCCAGCATTTAGTATACATTCATGAACAATTTCTGTGCTGGTTAGACTAGAATTTCATGCAATATTCATCTAAAGCAACTCAACTCATCTTTGCTTGTGGTGTTTACTAAAACAGAGTTGCTAAGAAATCTTCATTCTTAAGTAGTAGTTTGCAATGCTATGAGGTGATTCAGGACACGTTGCCTGTCATTCTGCCTCTCAAGCCCACCACGGGCCTGGAGAAGGAAAGATTATTCACAAGCATGGGGTTTATTTGTTACGCTTTCTCACCATCGTCGTCGTAGAGATGCCATGCGCATACTCTGCCCGTTTCCTTTCCCTCCTTCTGCCTTTTCCCAGTTGAGTGGGTATTATTTCATCATTTATGCACTCAGTGATGCTTTATAGAGAGAAAACAATTGTAAATTAAGATTTCTACGTCATGAGATGCTGTCTGTTCTCTATCATACGATATCTGCTATCTCACAGTTGTGAGAAACTCCGATAAATTAAGGCTTAATTATATCTTGACTAATTGGACTGTAGGCG
Source organism: Phaethon lepturus (assembly GCF_000687285.1). Lineage (NCBI taxonomy): Eukaryota > Metazoa > Chordata > Aves > Phaethontiformes > Phaethontidae > Phaethon > Phaethon lepturus. The sequence continues at coordinate 58,224 of NW_010562729.1, forward strand.
TAGACACTACATTTGGTGAACTTGGCATGGGTAAATACAGATTTACCACGGGACATACAGGGTACACAGAAAACCCAACCTACTCAATTTTCACATAGCAGATTCTTATGCCCTAGACACACAAGTACTGTAGAAGCAGCATGGATATGTGGCATCCCGCTCCTATGCACAGCACTCCCCACTACTGTTCCTATTAACTACTCGTGTTACGACACATGAGAGGACAAGGGGAAAAGCTGCTGCGGTTGGAAAGTGAATTGTTTCTACGACCACAGGCAGTGCAGCCGTCGATGCTTATGCATCCACATCCTTGGTTTGCATGGTGAAACATGATGCTGTGAAATGCTAAAAATACAAACAGAATAACCAATTTACTTCTGTTATAAAAATTTAGTAAAGGTTTTGGTTTAAAAACCCATTCTATTGTCCCCTTACGTAGTCACATAATGATGGGGAGCTGCTGCTCAGCTGGGAATGCGATCATTAATGAAAATGAAGCACAGCTTTTCTGTCATACAAACTTCTGCTGGGAATGCAAACTTTATTCAGAGTGAAGCATAAGGTTTGTTTGCGATACAAACTTCTGTTGTAGGGATCTTTTTCAGTGCCTCTACTTTGTTTTTTCTAATGGATACCTAATGTGAAGGGAAAGGACACAACAGCCATCGCATCTTCTTTACTCATCCCACTCAGAGGTGCTTCTTTTAATTATTGCATCTAAGAACTCATCTCATCCTTACTGATCAAAAATGTGTAATTCAATCAGCCATACATCTCAAGCTACTTTAGGCCGAGTTTAAGCAAGCACATTAACATCCCAAAACCTAAGTCAAAGGGGATGCTCCCTTTTCAGATGGTTAACCTAGTTGCTTTGCTTTCAATGTGGCAACTCAACATTAACATCCTTTCAAAAAGACGTAGTAAAATTCCAAAACCACTTGATGTTGCTTAACATATACTACTTGCTATTATATTATCACTGGTGTTACTCGGGGAAAGCATAGCATCTGCGTAGCAGTGTCAATTTGGCACTGCTTCCCTTTGGGTTTTAGGACTTTTTCCTGTTGTGGGACTCTTGCTTTTATCACAGGGGACACGATAACACAGAGCGTACAGTTTGAATCTGTGCAAAGTACCCTTTGCTGCACACGTACTCCCTGTCCATATATACTAGGGGATTAATAAATATGGTGAGCTTTTATCCTGCTAAAATTACACGGCTTACAAGAGGGGGGAAAAAAATGCCTAAAATTTGAGACATACCTCTCTCTTGAAGGGAAAATTTAATCTATAATTTAGATAAACCACTGAACAGAATGGCATCCTTCCTTGAAATGATTTTCACATGCTCTAGTGCCTTACCTGCTTTTTATGTGATAACTAAGCTTAAAAGTGCTGAGTGTCCACCTAGAAAACAATGAAAGAAACTTTAGTTCTGCGTATGTTATGCAGAACAATTTGGAGAGGAGAACGAAAAGAATGCAACATTTGGGACCATTTCGTATATTGACCATAGCAGACAAGAAAAATTTCTCAAGCAAATTCTTCATATAAAATTGTGAAACATGAACTCTGGCTACATTCAAAAAACACTAATTAACTGGGCTCTAAAAATGCCGATATGAAGCATTTTGGGCGTGGGGAGAGGAAGCGGAGCAGGAAGGAAGAGTAAGAAACTTTGGAAGCAAAACAATTTCCATAAATTTATCATTTTGGATTATTGCTTGAGATTTAACACAGCTAAAAATAGACCAGAAAACACTACTGTCCTGCACTACTACCCAGCTCTTACAACAGAAAGGCATCCTGTCTTGAAAAGATGCCAGCCAACATAAATCCCTGACACGCCACATAAAAATAAATATGAATGGCACTATGTTTTTCACCCATACACCTTGTAAACACTTATGTCTTTTAGGAGTCCTGGCAAGACAGTCCTTGCAAGACCCTGTGCACCTTGACTATATCAAGTATTTTCAGAAATTCCTTACTGTTGGCATACACAGATGCAAATTTATTTCCTCTTTCTTTGCTATTTGTCCCAGGAATCCCGTACAGGATTTCCTAAGGTACCTTTGCTACAGAGATTACAGCCAGTTACAGAGTGCCAGATGAGGTGCACTGCAATGTCTTTTCCTAACCTCCATGAGCACTATTGAAAGCTGAAATTTTTTTCTTTATCTCTTTATAACCTGTCATACCAGCAACACAGAAGTAGAAATGTCTCAGGCGACATATAAACAGTTTATGCAAGGATACTTGGCCCAGAGTCACTCCATGAAAATAAAAATTAAAAATCAGTATTATTAGGTGACATTTTTCTATAGCATTTAAAGTATGAGAGCTATTCTGCCTCACAGACTAATCCACTTACTACCTTTACCGAATACAACCAAGCAATTTTAGCAATAACACATTGACCTGGCATTTATATGTTCTTTTTAAATACAAAGACAGGTGACAAGGAGAACTAAGAGTCTTCATAATTACCCTCCAAGGAATATTTAAAAAAAAAAAGCCAAAATAAATTTACTTTCAATGTTTTCTTTACCTTTACCAAGGACAACAGAAAATGAAATGCTCAACTCAGTATTGAGATTCACAAACAGTATTTTATTTGTTATTGAATCTTAAGGCTGTATTGGTGATTTTTCTTTAAAATGACAAGAATAATTTGTTCTAGCTGTCATCAAAAATTTTAATGCTATGGACAAATTCTTGAAAATGTGAAACCTTCATGTTTCAAAACCCAAAATGCAAAAAGGGAATTAAGTTTAGATTAGTTTTCTAATAGCTAGCTCTATGAGCTTACCTCATGAGATTTTAGTTTCAGTTGTTCAAACTACTTCTGTTGACTTATCCAGGTTCTTTAGAACTTGTAAACAAAACAAGTAAGAGTGAAAGATATTTTTCAAACGTCAGGGTATGTATGTACTCTACTAAAAATAAACTTTGTTTCTTCACAGTTTTCAAATGCATCTTTCCATAGCAACTCAAGTTCCTATATGTATGCATTTCTATTTCTTTTGAATTTTAGCCACTGTTACACATTGTGATCTTGTGATAGGGATAGTAATGAGAGTTCTTCACAGAGTATTAAGCTTTGATACCAGAGAGCTGGATACACAGCACACACACACAAAACAGAAAATATCCTCCCAAAACTTTGCCACAGAAACGCTGCTCCATTTTCCAGTCTTACTTTTTCAGACTTCGCTTTTCATAAGACAAAAATTTATATACAGCTCTCTTGCAACCGAGAAATGTTGCAATTTTTCACAGGGTTTATTGCAAAAATGTAGAAAAAAGGCTTACATAAGCGCAAATATTTTCATTTTCTTCCCCATTCTGAAAAACACCTCTGGAAAAGAAAAGCATTATGTTTGCCCTTCTTGGGAAACAGCGATAAAGAAGTGTCCGTCATACAAGTATAAGCCCTTATTGTTTCCTTAATTTCCGCATGCAGTAGCAGGGCTGAGTCAGGTGTCTGTAGACATGAGGAATTCCTCTCATCTGGGGACAGGTTTCTTTATCAAACAAAAATTTGAGACTAAAGAAACAACCTTACTAATAAGAAAAATCCCATGGGATGGCCTGATCTGTATTCCACCTCCTGTTATTACACACAACATCAGTCCTAATCAAATTCGCGATCGTTACTAAGAACAGAAAAGTTATACTGAGACATCTTAATCTTACTAAGGGTGAAAAAAGCTATAGACAGCAGCTACACAAGAGCCAGCAGAGTTTTTTTCCATCAAAAAAAAGACAAAACAAAAGAGGGAAAAACAGCAGTCTGAGGGTTTTGCTAAATTTGGAAGGTTTTAATGGAATGAACTGGAAAAGCAGAAAGTTCAGCAGCTTGAGGCAGAGCCAAGGCTCACCGTGTTTGGAAAACGTTGCCCAAGAATGATGCTGTACCACCCCAGGGATGCTTCATTGCGGCAGGCTTCTAAGCCTCTCAGACCACTTTGTATCACATACAGTCACAGAGAAAACATCGCATTTCACTGAAGTGATAATGCTTTGCGTAAATATGCAATCATGTAGAGGACACGCAAAATCCTTTTTCTAATGACTAAGGAACATAGATGCATGAAATATGTTGTCAAGGAAATACTGTATGCTACAAATCACCAGAGACTGCACTGCAGATGTGATTAGAAGTCAAAAAAAGTAAACAATAAAATGTAGATTCCAGGTGTGAAATTCTGGAATCCCAGTCAGACCACCAGCTCCTCTCCCTTTCTTACTGCCCTCTACAGATCCTCCCCTTGCTGCCCCCCTTTTCTCTGCCTTCTATTTTTTTATATATTTGATTCAATTTGCAGAAGAGTTCCACAGACTCATTTAAAACAATTAGACTTTCTCCTTCAACATTACTGTATTTTTGGTAGCTTTCCAAGCTGTTGCTTCCAAGAGTTCTAGTCATGTATCAGAATTTCAGGAGAGAGAAATTAAAGGAAAACAAGATATAGGAGGAAAAATGTTTTCTTTCCGCAGCTATTTGAAGCGACAGACAAATGCAGATGAAGACAGAGCAAGGCTGTCCCAGGACTAGCTGAGAAGTCTGCTTGCTGGAGAACATCTAGGGGTGCTGAAGGGATGAGGGCCATGCCGGTGCCAGCCAAGCATGAGCAAGGGGGACGCTTCCTTCATTTAAGTATTTTAAAGTAACTCTTTGCTGCAGCACTGCTCTTACACTGGCATACCCATGTAATCCTATTTATCTTGTGTACCCATAGGAGCCTGAAGCTCGTAGTAATTTTCTGAAAGTTTGTTCAGTTTCCCAAGTGGGTTTTATCACCAACAGCATGCCTGAACCATTGCTCCTCCCCAGCCAAAGTAGGTTCAAGCTGGGTTCACTGTGCTTCAGTCACTGTGTTCTGGATGAGCCCTTAGAAAGCCCACCTTGCAGAGGAGGTGGAATACATCAGGGCCCTCTGATGTAGTTGCTTTGGCCTACAGGATGTCCTAGAAGTGTAACTATATCAGTGAAATAAATCTGTTTGAAAGTTCTACAAATTGAAAGGCAAGCTTGGTGTTCATATCAAATCAGATAACTTCATTGTCTTCCAATTCCTTCGGTAATTGAAAAATAAGTAGGAATCCAGAGAGTGACATCTGCATATCCCAAAAACATGAAAAATACACTGGCATAAGACCTAGCTGGTTGTTTTTCAGCTGAACTTACTTTTTTTTTTTTTTTTAAATCAGAAAATGTCAGTTTGTTGAAATCTTAAATTTTTTTGTGAGAAATGATGATTTGGACAAAAAAACGTTCATGGGAGAAACTTTTCACCCCCCAGCTCCTGGGAGCTTGCACTGCGGTTTGCTGAGCTGCTTTCATGTTCCAACTATTTCTCTAGCTGGAACTGCTCAACTTCACTAAGAAACTTGCAGGCTTTATTCTGGGAAAGCAGCAGATTTGTTTGATACTCTAAAGGCATCTGGAAATACAAAATCTTTTGACACTCAACTAACTTTCTACTTTACAATACCTCAGAATATTTTGAGAAAATATTTTCTTTACGTGAGCTTTCATACCATTTGAAGAGTTTTTTATCTACTACGGAACCTATTAGTTCAGTAGAGATAATCACAGTCTAAAATCAGAAACACCAAAGTCCTTATTGGCCTTAAAATCCCTCATGTGAAATTATACTGAACTGAACAAAACACATAAGCTCTTCAAGCTCTGGCTTACTTAATATAAGTGTTATGGAGGAGTTGAAAAACAGATCTGTAGAAACCATTCTAAAAGTTTATTTCACGTTTCACAACACCAAGAAATCAAGACCACCACCACAAGAGCTACAACTGTGAAGACCCTGGCTGAAAAAGTTGTCAAATACTCCATCCAGAAATTAAGCAAGCTCTTCAGTAGATATTTAACGACTGTGCGGAAAAGGATGCAATTTACTTTGCTCAGTACTAAAGGGACACCAAAACAAGACCCCAAAGATCCTTTCTGATCTGGGGAAGGTCAGCATTGTTTATTGAAAGTTCTGTGGTTTTGTATTGGCATAAAAAGTACCGTTGGACTTGAAGCTGTTTTAAGGGAATCTCGGCTCCAGGCACAAAGTCCAGGCTTAACTTATTACAAATTCTCATGAGAAGGGCTTTTATGAGATAAACAGCCATTTGAATTTTTTTTTTTTTCAGCTGGAATACACACCCTCTGGTTTCCTTTGCTTTCCATTCCACATATGTGGCTTTGTTTGTTTTGGTGCTACATATAATGCAAGTTTCCCAGAGTTTGCTTCCTAATGTAATCAAGAATGTTAGCAGCCCAAGTGACAGAGAAGACAGCTTGCGTGCTCTCTCCTCTGCTCTCAAAACCAACCAAGAAACAAATAACAAAAACAACCCCCATCAACTTGTGTGGAAAATAACTGCATTTTTAAGACATCCTGAACTGCTCCTGCATCTGATACTTCAATGGAAAATTGTGACAATCTGCTTTTAGTAGAATCTGCTATTATTACCTGACACATACCCGTGAATTACCACAGTAGCTGGCAAAACTATGAAACCTATCGATGAAAGCAGCGTCCTCAAGAGAAGACACCTTCCTCATCAGACCCACACTACTGTGCACGTGTACAAGCACCTGTACAGGAGACCATATGTATTAACCTGTGTGAGAGTAGCAAACATGCTTTTCTAGGAGGATCAAGTTTACTTCTGGGCTTATTCAGCTCTTAGAGGTAGGTCCTGAGATGGCTTTGCTGTGTTACAGGGTCATATCTTTTCATGCTTCACATTAAGAAAAAAAGATCTGTAAAGGAGCTCTAATGACAGAAATTTAAAAATCTGTAGAAGTTGTCGGTTCATTGCATGGGTTCGCTGCCATCCAGATACTGTTGCAGAGTTATCTCATGTTGTGGCCAAAGCCAGTGAGTAGCCAGTCAGTGCCATAGCAACTCGTCACAAAAGCAGCGGGGAAAAAAAAAAAAAGGAGGCTAATCCACAGGCGGCCGCAGAAGCAGAGTGCGCAGGGACCATGCTACACACACAAATTTATTCAGATGAGGAAAGCATGAGCAAAAGCCCACATAGTTGTGGCTTTTTATTCAGAAAATTATCAGATTCTTTATTGGTTATAAAGAAACCTGAAGAAGAAAAGACAGCAAGCTCAGTTTTGAAACAGGAAAAAGGAATGGCAAGACATAAATTAAGATCTGTATTACTGTCAATTACCCACCACAGGAACAACCCTTGAGAGTTCCTTTAAGTATTAATGTAACTGTTAATATATGCATTGTTCTTTTCATGTACAGTGTGTTTTCTTTTGTACTTTTCTTCAAGAGAGTCACTGACATAATTATTTAATTGCATAAGTAAGAACTTTAAATTCATAAGGGATGTATTCCTGCAATGTTAATGCAAGAGACAATCTCCACTCTTGTCATAATCTGTAGCTATTTACTTACAAGCAGCTATTTTGTAATCAGTTAATCGATTGCATTTTAATCTGTAGCATCATTGGCTTGCACTGGTTAATAAAATTCCACATCCCTCAGATCAACTAGTCAAGGATCTCAAATGAGGAATCAGAACAACGAAACTTAATCCATCTGTATATTCAGAAAAGCAAGAAATTATATTGATGTCCTAATAGTCAGAAAGTAAAATGTACAGAAATGACTGCATTATAGTCACTCACTTGAAGAAATTCCATTTATTCAAACAGAATAATAAAAAAAAAGGGTTATAATCTTCAGTGGGAAAAATTTACATTTTCACCAGTTAAGCAGTTTGCAAAAAAATCAGTTTTTAACATTCCTAAAATTTTGAACATTTACCAGATAAAGGACTTTTCCTAATACTTATTCCCATAAGACCAAACCAATTAAATTTTTAAATAAAATCCAATTTGCTGCAATGTGATTAATTGGAACTATGAAGTGCTCAGAAATATGCACAACAGGATGGCAGAAAAAAAACGGGCACAGTCTTTACTGCAACGTTCAGCACAATAAAAACAAGCCTGCTTTCCCCTCCACATCTATCCAAGTATTGGCTGTCTTAACACAAACACCACACTACAGACACCTCCATCTCCAAGTGAGGTTCATCAGTGTGCACCAGCTCATTACCCTATGAGTCCAGCAAGCACGGAATGCGTCACCAAATTGCAGTACATTGCAAGCCAAGTAATTGTACGTACACTTGGAAAAGATTTGCTTTGTTCTAATATGGCCTGGTAACGGGACAGAGAAGAGTCAAATAAAGGCAGGTTACAACAGAACGATCTTTGAATTCAGTAATAAGGTCCCTGGTCTTTTACACGCACACTGTGTAAGTTGTCCTTAGTTCCACTGACAGATAATGCTGCTGTTCAGCAAAGGTGGTACAATTATTAGTTGCAAATCACCTAACCTGAAAAGAGTGATCTTTTCAGTTTATGAGTAATCAGCAAAAGACCTTTGCAGCGGTGCAGGGTGATGGTGGTTATCAGTACAACCAGATCACTCTAGGTGGGCTCTTCCATCAAACACACCCTCTAATATGTTGTATTAAACATCACTACTCCTTCTTTACTCCAGTTCGATTACTAGTACCAACCCAGTACAACTAACACCAGGTTGCTGTTTCCGCTGTTGAAATACTAACTGATGAGATGCAGACATTTTACTAGCCAACTTTAGGAATACTGTTAGCTATCATAATTTTAATATTTTCTGATATGTGTTGCTTTACTTAAAAGTTGTACATCCCAGGTAAAAGTAACTGCAAGGCAATTTCATCTTCATTTGAAAGTGGGGGTGTGGGGAAGGAGAAGTGTGTTCCAGGTAAAAAATAGAGCTTGTGCCCAGAGCAAAGCCAGGAAGTGCTAAGAAGGAATGACAAGAAAATCCTAAAATTTTACAATTTCAAATTATTTTCAAGCTATCTATTCACACTTGTGTGAGACTTCTTTCAGCATACTCTCTGATCAAAAATAATTTTTTAAGGCTGATCATTCACTTTATTCCTAGGTAAAAGGAACAAAACTCCTGGAGAGAGAAGAGGGGGAAGGAAAAAAAACCGTAACTGAGACGTTGCAACACTGGCAAATCCTCTACTAACACAAATAATACACACTTAATTTGTTGTCAATAAAAAGAGCAATAGCTTCCCAAACCTCACTTTTTTAGGGTAAACTATATATTAGGCAACAAGACAGATGTACAAACCAGACAGGCACGGAAGGACATATGAGTACCTAGATAAATGGGCTAGGCTGAAAAAAGGAGATTTAGTGGTGGAACTCATTTCCAACAAAAGCCTGCAAATATAAATAGAAATAAACCAATCGGGGAAAATGTAAAAGGACCCCATTTGCAAAATCAGGTCCTGCGTTACTTACCCTACCCATGGGAATGGAGGCAATACTGGAATGGTGTCTTGCGTAGGGATTCACTTCAAACCGTGTTGTGCAAGACAGCCCTTTCCACCTCTTCCACCCGTGTTTGTCAGAGGAGGCAGTGCACCATGAATAGCTGAAGCATTTAGCATTTCCCAGTGACAGTACCAACCTGGCAGTTATGTCATGCAACTAGATGCAAAGTCACCAAATTATTTCCCTGTACAGTGAAGAAGGGAAGAAAGATAAAATGTAGATTTGGTCAGGCTTAAAAAGTTGGCAAGTGAGGATGAATGGGTTAGACAAGAATAGAGTATGCTCCACTCCATTAAATCACACCAATCCAGAGATGATTATTTAAAGTTAAAATATTCAAATACCAGTTGGAAGCCATGGTAATATCTTTATTTCAGATTCAGCTACTGACTAAATTTCAGGAATACCGTACTATTTAGAAAGACTGCAAGATCTAACAATCAAGATAGACAATGCATCAATTCTTCTCACCCCAGAAGTCCCAAGGGCAACTGATTTTATCATGGGAGAGGAGATCTGACTGTATGCCCTGAAGGAATGGTCCAACATAGAACAGAGAATTTCTTTCAGAATCACATTAGCTGAAGAGGAGCAGAAGACGGCATATTTAGCTTAACCAGATAACTATGAATTAGTGATTGGAATATAATATAGTTTAAAATGCTCTTAGAGCTCCAAAAATAAAACCACCCTACCTTCATGCAGTTTTGCATTTATTCTGTATTTCCCATCTCCCCGGTATAGAAGACAGAGACACATGCCTACATATAAGTACATTTTTCTTTCTGCAAATACCAGCTCAATATTGGACCAGAAAGCCAGACTGGATGTTCATTTCCTTCAGTATCAACAGTAGGTGTAAAGCTTCTGAAAAACAAATTGTTGTTCTAAGTTCTAGCTCTCCAACAGAGCTGCCCTTAGTGTGTGCCTTGCTGTTCCCATGGCCTTCTATTTTGCTGGCAGTAAACTGCCACAGCGTTACTAAGCATATAATTTGAAGCTATTACTGTTCTATCAAGTAGACTTTGTATTGAAACTTTACTAACAGCTGAACTGGTAAATCACGATCACCAAGGCCACCCTAGTTCACCTTACTCAAGGTCTATTTATGCAAAGCTGACAGTCATGTATTTATTTCTAATGACCTTGAGGGTGTAATAATAACAGTCTGAGAGAACAACCACACTAGCTGACTTAACAGGTATTCAGAAAGATTCTTCTCTTTCCAAGGTGCATCTCTTCTACTGCAATGCTTATACTTAATGATAACAATAATCTCCCATCAGGCCATACAGAAAAGCCTTCTCAGAGAATCATTCATGGCAAACCATAAAAATCCTATTCTCCTTTTAAGATGAGGCTTCTGCAGCTACCCAGCTGCTGAAATACCTATTCATTGCTGCTGCTCCACCCCCAGCCTTTTTTTTTTTAAATGCCAGGGGAACCACAACAATTTTAAGTAGTATCAAAAATTGAAGTAATCAGACTTCCCATCTTTTCTCTACAGCACATCTCAAAACTTAAGATGCAAGTTACACAGAGAGGAGTCTAAATCCCTAAAAGTTGGGAATTTTTTGTTCTTTCAGTTTAATTCTGTAGTATTTTACTGGACCCTTACATGTAAATACATTCACTTCTGCATTTCATGGAGGAAATAATCATTGAAAATATTTTTTTTTCCCCACACTTGGATTAAAAGGGTACAGAATCAACATTGCATTTGTCCTACACTTAATAACTTCCATGCACAGACTACAAAAACATATAATATAGAGACTTCATTTGTATGTACTCAAGATGTTTGCATTATTCAAGAGTGGTGAAGGCCAAGGTGAGTTATTCAGGTTCCCCTGGAGAAGTACAACTAAAAACTTTATAATGCTCCATGTTAATGACCAGCATTCGGTTTGTACTACGTATTTTACAGAAAGAAATTCCCAAATATTTTAAAGACTTTTTCTAAAGGCACTGGACTATTTTTTTTGTTCTTCCTCCTGTAGATAGAGGTGCAATATTTCTCTGAGTTGAATAGTACAGAGGAAATGCTAAAAACCTAGAGAAATCTTAAAAACTTTTGTGTATGAACAGTGTTACAAGTTCTTAGGCCTGTTATCATAGTCCATTTTCAATGCTAATAATAAGAATTCCATGATCTTTGGGGTAGAATTCCAATTTTTCTAATTAAGACCTCACAGAGTCTTCAAACGTAACAGAAAAGCATCTTTCTCTGCCTAATACAAGTCATTTGTTTTATGCTATACACTATATACTATTTTAAAACACTGTATTCTTGAAAATATGTTTCCTTCTTGTTACAATATTCCAGCTTTAGTGAACTACCGGGCCTCATCCTATTGCATGATAACTGTAACTGCTCTGAAAAAGACATAAAGCAATGAAAACCTTGTACATAAAATGTTCTATTTGTAACTAGCAATGTTATCTAATTACTAGAAATACAAGGGAATTATGATTAAATTAGGACATTCTTCAGGGTGGGAAAGCATATCACAGAGGAGATCATGTTTTTACATCACAATAAATCATGATCTATTCTGTCATTTTGAATTAAAATTGATAGGCTTTTTATTAACTCCTATATATCTCATAGCTCCAAGAGTTATTGCTGGTGCATCAATGTAGAAGTTTTAATAAAAGTGAGTGTGTGTGAATATTATAAATCTGATTTTGATTTCTGAAACATAATTAACTCATTCCCCTGCTAAAAAAATTATCAGATAACTGCACGTAGAAAAAAGTGATTATACTGATGAAAAACCAGAATCTTCTTTTATATGTTATCAACATACACAGTAGTTCTCCTTCAGCATGTTTCAGTCAGCAACACACTCCTCTCCAAAATTTTTTTATAAAGTTCCTTTAAAAATTTGTAGTATTCTTCGGGGGGAAGGTAAACCACTATTATTGCACATCTGACTTGATGAAGCCCAATTCTCTTCTGCTTCCTAAGGGATCACAGTCCTGGTCTACTGATGAGAAAGGGTTTTACTGCATAATTATTTGCCTTTATTGCAAAAATTTGCTCAATTTCTCCATTATCACATTAGTGTAGGTTAAGATTTGCATTGGAGAAGAGGTAATGCAATGAACATAGAGAAATCTGGATGGTTAATGACTTTTCCTTAATATGCAGGCTCTTCTTTACATTAACGCAACTCTTTAGCGACAAACACTGATGTGTCACTTAGTAAAAGTGTGCCAAGATGTAAGAAGATTTAAGTCCAATATACCAACACAAATACTTCTTGCTGTTAACCATCCAACATTTTCATGTCCTACCCGTTTTCACGCTGGTAGCTGCTCAGTAGTGCAGTGAGATCAGCTGCAGGCAACTAGCATTTGCAATCATCCCAGATATCTTTCCTACAGCTACAAATGTGTCTAAGCACCCTCAAACAGAGCTGTCAGGCTCTTATTAACATATTCCAGTATCTCATTGATCTAATGTTTTAGATCATTTGAGTAACAAAACCATGACATACTAGAATATTAGTTAAACAAACTCCACAACAGGTTTATGCCTTTTCTATCTAGTGTTTGAAGAAAAATGCTCACAGCAAAACTAGCTTTCAGCACTGCTGACCACCTTTCATTTTGAAATGTTAACTGCACAGACTTTTTTTTAAATGAACACAAAGTATCACTAACATTGAAAGAGCCTTAGCAGTGTGATTTCACCAGCTGTAGGTGTAAAACATCAGCTGCTGAAGATACTCTATCTATCTCAGCCTACCACTCTAAATTCGGGCAAGATTCCCTACCTTTCAACGGGGAGCTCATTTGCTGTAAAATGATATCGGACACATCTGTTTTGAGAAATCAGTTTGAGTCTCTGCAAGGAGCAAAGAACATGCAGCACTTTGTGAAAACTTTGTTCCTTTAAAACGCTCTTTCATTGGACTCAGGAGATGAAAGCAAATGTTCACCAAACATCTTTGAAATTCTTGCCCATGGATTTATAAAAACCCAGCACCATGAAAATCTTTCCTTAGTCCCAATCCAAACTAAAGTGTCGGTAGTGCAAGGAATGATTTAGGGCCTGGTGAATCTTCAGTATAGAGATGGAGATGAAGCTAATATCTTTGTTAATTAGCTCCACTGAAGTTTTTCCTACCAGTCTTAATCAGAGTTCAGGCCTAATAAGAATACTCTGCAAAAGGACTCCTAAAACAAGAAGTGCACATCAACACTGGTTCACCCTCCAGCCTGGGTACAGCCAGGTTAACAACTCTGCTCACAGAGAGTGTGATGTCCTCTACCAATATTTTAGCAGTTAATTTGGTCCAATTTCTAGTGAAAGCAATTTTCTATTAGTAGGACTTTACATAGCAATATACATGGGACTTCCCAAAGATATGCAAAGCTCAGTCCTGCTAGATTGCTAGCTTCCACCTTCTGGTGTTGCAAAAGAGGTGTTTGCAACACCTCTTTCAGTAACCATGATTCAAAGTTTCCAAAGTCTTTTATGGAAGACCTCCTGAAATGTATCACGTAATGGCCTTTCAGAGAGAACAACTTGAACTGAGGCAATGGAAGACATCTTCACAGGCAGCAAGCAAAGAGGTAACTTAACAAAGGAAGCACATCCTCATCTGCAGAAAGAGTCTCTAAGCCCCTATGAACAATCAATGTCAACTTTATGAGAGTCCACCTGTCTGTCTTTTTTTTTCCAAGTTTCTGAATGTCCCAGGAAAGCGCTGAGATCAGCAGACAAAGTGAGGAAGATCATGGGGGCTACAGAAAAAGCAGTAGTTCGCGCACATGCAGGTCTCCTCTGCCTCCGGACCAGAGGAACAGGTCAGGGACTCTCTCACTCCACTCAGGTCTTAGTGGAAAACAGACCAGAGGAACAGGCCAGGGAGTCTCTCACTCCACTCAGGTCTTAGTGGAAAACAAAATTGCTTCAGTGAGCAACACCTCCTCCTCTTTTTAATTGGTGACATTTCTTAGTATGGTTACAACAGGAGTTGCATTTGACCGCATGGTTTTAAATTGCTATGATTTTTTTCTTTTGAAAAAGAGATGCAGAAAGCATAACTCAATTTTTAAATGAAAGTCAACATCACTGATTTCTTCAGTATTTTCCTCATATAACAATTAAACCAAACCAGAAAGCTGCTTGCGTCTTTAAGCAAACTGCTGTGGGGGAGGAAGGGAAGAGGAAGTCATGTAAACAGTCTTTAAATGTTAATTCCAGAGTTTAATTGTAGCTCACTGCAAGCCTATTAAGCCCTGACTAAGTGCACCTGACAGACTGACAACAGCATAATGCTAATGCATGCCAGAGAAGAGCAGTAATTAGCTTCTTTAAAAGGGTGAGATTTGGGGGAAACTGCTAACAGAACAAAAGAAAATGGGGGGAGGGAGAAGGAAAGAAATGATAACTTTTTTCCCATTATACCTTTTTAAATCTTAAGTAAATCTCTCTGCATAATTCAGGAGACAATCAGGACTGTGCTACGAAAACTTTGAAATGGCAAAAAAATCTCAAGACTACTGGGGAGGAGACAAGGGCTATTTAGTTTTTACATCTTTATTTTCTGTATGGACTGTGTGAACAAACTAAGGTAACACTGAAAGTGATGTTAGAAAAGGACCTGGAAAGAATGTGACTTGGTAGTCTGATATTTTTGCCAAATCCATAGAATTGTAAACATACTTAGTGAATATCTTACACACTGTAGTCTGTCTTTCTTCCCTACATACATCAACAGATAGAACTCCTCCAAGCAGAATGGGAGGGAAGCAGAACTGGTTCATGTCAATCAGTAAGTCTCTCATAGTAGGTCATCTCTCTCTGTATTACATTTTATTGGACATCCAAGTTAAAAGCCAACATTCTGCTTTAGAGTACAAGCTGATTTGTTTAATCCTAAACAAAGATCAGATCCCTTCTCCAAGATAATGTTCCAGAGGTTTAAAGTACAAAAAACTTTGAGGGGGTAAGTTTAGCATTTTAAAACTACAGTGAAATATATCATGTTTATCTGTACATTACATCCACCGAAGTTTTGTAACACCAAAAACATGCCAACTCTACTAATGAAAACATGGCAAATTTCATAAGGAGTCTGAGCTAATCTTGTTAGCTTAAATCATAAGTTTTACTAAAACCTTTCACTCTATCTTTTTATTCCAAAGTACGAACAGAGAATTTCATGTTACCTATCTGTTATTTCTTTCAGATTGGCCATTGCAGCCTCATCCTTAATGGATACACTCTCAGGCTGTTTAACAATAAAAAACAAATAACAATCCTACAAAAATCCACAACATTTCCAAGATTCCAAATACAACAAGACCTCTTGGTGCTAAGACTGTTTAAGGCTACAACCATTCTTTCCCAAAGCAGTATGACAGTGGCCTAACAAAGGCATCATCCTATTTTGACAAAAAGCTGTGACAAAAATCTGCGTCAGTGAAGGAACTCCAAAAAGTTAACAAGCTGAGACCATACTTAGGAAACTGAGACCAATGAAAACATCACTTCTCTTGCACTTAGAGCAAACATATTTCCTTTTGTGCTCCCAGGAGCACATTTATGAAAAGCAGATCCACCATCTTAAACCACAGTGGACTGATTTCAAACCACAGGAATATTTTCATACATCTGCTTCCTTATTTAGCTACCTTTGTGACATAAGCTTAAACACTATTTAAATTAAAACTGAAGAAATTAGACTTCATAAATATTTCTACTTTTTTTAAGCTTGTTCCTAGCCCCTGTACATATCAAAGCAAATTGCCTACAGTACTGTGGTTTTTCAAGTTACTGGTCGTGCAGACCATTGTTGGTTCCCAGGCCCTGAGGTTCGGAAGCAAAATGGTAGCAGTTAGCTCCCATTTCTTTGGAAGAGCAATTTGCGCACCTGGTAGGAGACCTGTCTCTTAAATGGCTGCCCCAGGAAAGGGGGAAAGTCCAAGAATTAAAGCGCCTCAGTAGCAATAACTGCGCAAGCTGTTCCATTGGCTCTGTGCTTGCTCTTTGTTAGAAACGACCTTGCAAAGGTAGACAAGGGATCAGGAGAGCCCAAAGACGTAAAAAATGGTAAGGAAACAGAGAGCAAGATCACGTTCTAGAAGAGGGGATCCTGAAGGCTCACAAAAGGGTGTCTGTTTTTTCAGTTTCCTACTCTATCCGATCTTATTTCAGTTTACTGTAGGGTACAATATTCCACATTGGAATATCAATTTCTTAATTTGTGATTTCTTCTGTCGGCAGATAATGCATTTGTAGCTTTATGTGACATGTACCGCATACTAAAAGACACTGGATTTTTTGTGGATCCATGCACCCCTCACTTAGGCTGCCAGTAAAGCATGGCTGTAAGCAGGAACCTAGAGGACTTAGGCTGCCTTTTGTTATTACAGAGAAATTCCCTCCAAGACTGATCCTTTTACTGTTGGACTCCGTTTGTGTCTTTAATGACGCACTGAAAATTGGAAGCGTTTGTTCGCAGCTGCCTCTGTTCCTGAGTCTGGATCCCTTCCATCATCTTGGATCCCTTGCAGGGGGCTGTGGTAATTCATTTGATTACGCCAACTTCCTCACTGTGTTACCATGTGTCCATGTTAGAGCGGCCGCTCTGCAGGCCTGTGGCTTCTCTCTGACCTTTTCCAGTTATCGTTTGAGCCATGTGGCAAATTGGCATGTAGGTGAGAGATTTAGCATTAGCAGAATCAGACAGGGCCAGGTGCTCTTTGAGGTACCTCACTTTCCCAACAGAAGTGTGTGCAACTGCCCTTGGGGAACCAAAACATGTTAACTTGGAACAGGCAGAGAAATTTCAAGTGAGGTGGCAAGGCTGCCCACTGCTCCTTTTGTTCCTTGCTATTATTCCTTGGCATTATTACCATAATCCTCTCCAGGTAGCAGCATTCAGCACCCCGTCCAAAGAGCCAGTAACCAGCTTCTGTTTGTCACAGCTAGAGGGTCTCGTCAGCAGGGGCACCTAATACATCCAAATAGTACCTTCGTGGTAAGGTACAGGTCACCACAGCAGACACAGCCATCCTGCTAGTTGTGAACACAACTCTGGATCAAGCCAGCTGAGTTTCAGCCACCATGTGCTGTACTCTTACTCAAAGCACCAAGCTGAGAAGTCTCACAATCTCTTATTTTCTATTTTATTTCCCCATGACACCTGGGAGGACAGCCAGGGAAATCTAGCCAAATTACTAGAACTGTACAGGAATAGCACTGAGACATACTGCAATTCTCCAAAACATGTCTACGGGTAACGTTATAGCTTTCTGAGCATGAAGAACGCAGGAGGCTTCATCTTTTCTCTTCCTGTTGAAGAATTCTCCAATTTCCTTTTAAATAGTCAGACCCCTTTAAATAAGCTAATTTCTAGCCTTAATTTTGCAACAAGACAAATCTCTTGCCAGGCTTTCTTATATACACCACATATTTATTAAACTTTGTACTTTAAAGAACAGGGAGGAATACAACAAAAAAAATAGGAAAAAAACCATCAACGAGAAAATGAAAGTTATTATTCTCCCTAAGCATGAGCTTTGATTTCTGATATGACAAAGTATGATATCTTCTGAAGACAACAGACGAGATGGCTGATGAGAACATACTCAGTTTGGAGGAAGACGTCTTCCAGAATCCTTTAATAAGCTCTGCCTTTCTTTTAATATTTTTATAATGCTCTGGAGCAATTTGCAGACTATACTAAATCAGAAAGAGTTGTGAACATCAGTCAGAGTTGAGAAACGTTAGTGACAGAGCTAGAGACATTAATGGGCAGAAAAATGACAGCATGAGTTTCAGTTTCCAAAAATGCACATAAAAAAATCCTAGGGAGATAGAAATCAACATGTGGCTGGCTATTCACTGAGTGGAAGAAATGTAGAAAATACTAACAACAAAAAAGAAATGTGGGCAATAGCTACTCCCATGTTGCAGCAATGCCAAAAAACAACACAGGTTTAGTCCAGTTGCAGACTAAAATCCATGAAGACAATGCATCACAGAGAGCAGAAATTATAACTGCCTGACCTTTGGATAGTTTTTAGCGTGAGCACACTATAAAGAATGAATCCAGTGCAGGACAATGTTAGCTGTAGGACTGACAAATTGCAGTGAGTTAAGAAAAGACCAGCAGAACAGATTAGAGCATGGAAGAACTGATTTATGATGGAAAATTTATATAATTAAATATTTATTAACCTGGCTAACTGAAAATAGAGATGGGATGGGAAGACCTAGCAGTCTGAAAATACCTGAAAGGGTATTAACAGTGAAAATAGAAGATGAATTATGCATGCCTATGTCTGCAATATGTTGGTGTGTGGGACTGAGTTCTAGCACAAGTTTTAAATACTGAGTCCTAGACTTACTACCCTTCAATGAGGCAATAAGAGCAACACTAT
This sequence comes from Phaethon lepturus, assembly GCF_000687285.1. Classification (NCBI taxonomy): domain Eukaryota; kingdom Metazoa; phylum Chordata; class Aves; order Phaethontiformes; family Phaethontidae; genus Phaethon; species Phaethon lepturus. The sequence goes on from NW_010562729.1 coordinate 77,017, forward strand.
GAAATGAATGGTCTTACAGAACATGATTCTCAGCCTATGGGAAGTTTAAAACTAGTCTGGAGAAAATTCTGGCAACAAGGCATCCTACAGTGGCACCGACATATTTAGCAGAGCTTTGGTAATTTGTAGCGGAGACTGTGCTGTGATATGCCAATTATTGTGTTACAATATGGTTCTCCAGATCATACGGAACAGGCATTTGGTTAAATATGGCTGTTCACAGTAGGCTTAATACGCAGTGATTATTCCAGAGTCAGGGAAGTGCTCAGAAAAATAAATCAATTTGCCTGCTCAGAGGTGAGTATAATAAACATTGCTGAAATTACACCAGTTAAACTATTACTTGCTCTAACCTACAGTCCTACAAACTCTAACTTCCTTAAGCTGTAAACTGACAATATCCTGAAACATGAAAAAAAAACCTTGCAATTTGGTCTATACAACAGAATGACTCAATGATCTGAATGTGTGAGAAGTAAATGCGTTAGCAGCAAATGGAAAACTTTCATTCAAAGAGCCACATGACTCCTATAGTGGCAAATGAAGTCCTAGTTCTAACCAGCACATATTTAAACAACTGTGAGCAAGGGAAAGGAAACTGTGAGATGGCAAGGTGATAAAAGGCAAGGAAAAAATCTATGATCTCTAGAGAAAATATTTCAGGATTCTAGTTTTTTCACCTTTTGTTTTGCTTCATCCTCCAGTGAGCACCTACACTTGCTTTGCTGATGCTGACTGTATTTCCTCATAATGTACTTCATCCATTCCTTGTGTAAAAAATATAGTGCTATACCTATTTCGGCTATGTAAATCAAAAATTTTTGCTGTTAACAAGATGAAATGTTAGGACCTTAATTCCTTAATTCAACCACTTGTGAAATCTCACTACAATTCTTGTCCCTTTCCATTTAGGGGTTTGTATCAGCCTAATCACAGTATGTTTTTGCCTGTTTCACAGCTTCAAATGTACCTATTCATAAAGGGAATAGGTGGGCGAGCACTGCTGTTCTTTACTATTTATGAATAGTAATAAAGCCACAGACAGACCCAAAGATTACACGGGCTGCTCTGGCAGACAACTGAGCCAAGTCCTGTTACTCTCAGGACAATGACACACCCCAAGGACAGGGCCAGGGAGCAGAGCTTCAGGAAGGGAAGCAAAGGACACCCTCTTTTCTCAAACTCCCACCATTTTGGTTCCCATCTCATTCCTCAAACATCATCTTGCATCTTCACTCCTGCCCTGAGTTATTTTATTCTCCCTCACCTCCTTTGCTTCCAAATTCCCAAAGCTTGTCACCATGTCTATAGTCTGGGGTAGAGGGTTAGCCCCTTGCCGCCCAAATTTCATGCTGTTGAAACTGCAGAGCAAACTTCTGTAAGGGGCCTTTAGTTGTGTCCAAACGTCGTAAGTTTATCCATAACCATATTCAAGCAGGACCTCAACATTTTCCTGTCTCAAAAAGATGAAACATCAGATCAGTGTCTGATTAGCCCACCTGTAAATGAGAGAAAGCAGCTGTGTACACTGTCATCTGAAACCCCTGTGACAAGGAGACAACTTACAACAGATTACTTGTCCATATAGCTATTGACCCCAGCAACCAGTGCAAATATAGTACAACTACATATTTGTAACTCCTCTGTTGAATTTTTAATCAACGGATAGCAAAACTAGGAGAGATAACTATTCCATGAAACCTTCATCAGACACGTAATTAAATGTACCAAGGCTGTTCAACTTCAACATTTCTGATATTACACTCCAGTATTTCAACTTTTCAGTCATACTCACATTTAGTAGTTTTCTGTGATAATCATATGTACATTTTGAAAGTGTAACACATATGACATTAGGCTTCTAAGTTTCAGATGAGAATCCACTGCATTTACACATATATCTTAGAAAGAATAGTCTAAGAATTTGGTTTATTGAAAAATCTATCTAGGGCCGATAATATTTGCCTAAGATTTTGCCTACAATTTGCCTAAAATTTCTGTGAGACTTGAATGTAATATCTGAGAAAATCAATGAATGCTGATGTTATCTTCAGAAAGAGAGTTCTTTTTCTTATAAGAGTTATTAAAAACCTTGCACTACTCCAAGATTTCTCATAATGTTAGTAATGGCAAGTAACAAGTCTTCTTAATGAGATATAAAGTACTTCTGATTATCTTGCTCACCATATATGGGATAAATAATGTTCCAGGTTGTAATTTCCATTTTTTTTAAAGGCTCCCCACAGACTTATTCCTTGGCCATCTGTTCTCTGGACCCAGTGTAAATGGATGTCTGCACCATGCCCTACCTGCTGGGGTGAGGCAGGCAGCTATCCTTTGCTTCATGGCACAGTGCTTGCCTCTCAAGAGAGGCATTTTTCAAGGAATTAATGACTGAGAAGAACTATCACAGAAAGCTATAAAATCATGAATAATACAGAGAAAGTGAGTGGGAAATGAATATTTACTAGTTCTCATCATACAAGACACGTAGGCAAATCAGCATTGTTATGAGGCAGCTGGCTAAACCAAGCAGATGAAAGTACAACGCAAGAATATTTTGAAGCTCCCTATTCAGATAGCTCCAAGACCCAAAGTATAAACTGATCCAAAATGGAAGGAGAGGAATTAATGGAAAACAGTACCCATAAAAACAATGATTCACATGCAGCCTCTGATTTGAGATGCCCCAAAAATACTTCCCAAAAGTGCAAAAGATATAGCAAAGGCCGGTTTTTCTAGATGTGTAAAGTTTCTTACCATCACAGGTTGCTGTCACAAGCTGGATGCTGTGCCAGGAGAACTTTTAATCAAATCCAGTATCCCAGCTCTTATGTTTTTGGGGGTTTTTCCCCCCCAAATTCTATACTTCAAAATTAAATATATTAGTTTAGAAATACCTGGTTTAAAGAAAACTTCACTATCACTCCACTACCTCTGAAAAAACCCACCTCTATCCTGGGAGTTAATGTTTTTTTTACTGCACAAATACAAAACCACCAATTAACAAACAGAACCACTGTATTCAGCCTATTTTTGAGCAGATTTACTAATAGTATTTCACTGATACCCTCCCTTTCAAGGCATAACACCAATGAGCTATTAACTAATTAGTCACACAGAACCACATTAACTATATCTTCCACACCTGAGTTCACATCTGAATCCAATTCAGAACTACCTTACTACTTCAGAGCTTCTCTACCTCTTGTTGCTTCCTCTTACATTTTGACTGCATCTGCTTAGATGCACTATCTCCTCTCTTATCATCCTCTGAACCCTTTCCGCATTTAAGAATTTGTCTTTTGTTTACGCTGAATATCTCAAAATCATTCATTCAAGTTCAGTCATTTCCTCCCTTATGCTTTCAGCCTACTGTTCCACTGCTTTAAAAAAATTTGGTCACTAGACACCTCACTCTACTGAGAGTAAGAAGTACAAAGAATATTAATTCAGCAGAAAATATCATCATATAAATCTAGTTGTCACATGATAAAAAGTATCTGGGGGAAAAAAAGCTAAAAATAGCTTCTGGTTTTTAGTGATACACAAATGAACGCAAAGATTACCTACTGCAATTTATGAATCTGAATTATTCAATCTATAGGCAGGAATTATTTCTAAGGAATACAATTTTTTTAATTACCTTTAAAAAATTACCATATATGTGCATTACGAAGTGGTATTAAAATGACAACACAATCTTTTTAAAATAAAGGTCATATTTAGTTTCTTGCCTACCACTAAAAATGCATTTTACTTCATATATGGAGCCATAAGAAAAAACTCCAAACTATGTGTTCCCATTAGCTGCAGATACTGACATGTTAGTACTATCAAAAGAAGAAATAATGGTGTTAGTGTTGCTAGACAACCACTTCTCTTTTCAACCCTGCTGATGACTCAACCTGTAAGAGCAAAGAGGAAAATTTACTGCCATGTTTTAGGAACCTCTTCAGTTATATTTATGGTGAGATTATTTTTCTAGTTTTTAAAATAAAGAAATAAAGACTCATGGTCAGCCCAAGTCACACCCCAGATTTGGTGCTTACTGATAAGAAAGTTACACATGAGATTTCTGTGCTATAACAATTTTATTATGGTATTAAATCGATGCCATATCAATTAAAAAGTATTTGGCTTAAAAGTAAGTTTAAATAAATTTTAATTAAAACATATGTATAGGACTTCTAAACATATTTATTCTGTATCTACCTATATTATTTCTGATTAACTAGCTGATAGTGAACTACTGTTTTTTTCCTAGTAGCTTCTGTCAGTAGACAGGAAAGCATGATGAATTCATAGATAAATAGAAATCCTGATGCTGTCCTAGGTCATCACATCTATCCCTAGCTCCCCTAACAAAACCCCTGTTAATTGAGAAACCAAGTACTCAAGAGCTAAGAAATTTGAAAATGCCTTTATAATAATTATCTTAACTCATCCCTGCTTGGGCAAAATTGCTATTGGTACTACATATTGTATAATCATTTAAACAGTTGTAAATAGATCAAGTAAACACATGGACATCTCAGGAAGAAAATGTTATCCACGCTATGTTGTCACAAAAGATGTAAATGCCACTGTTTTGATCTGTAATATGACACAATGAGACCTCATATTTACATCCTCAATGCTTAAAGCTTATTTAGTGTGTGTGAACAAGTGGAAAATCTTTATCCTTAAAACTTATCTTGATGCGCTTCCTCATTTTTCTATAGTATTCATCCAGAAAAGAATCTAAAGGAAAATCAATTATATATTTATAGCAGAGCTGTAAAAATCTTCAGCTTTTTACATACTGCTGAAAATTGTCCAGAATTATCCTTCTCGCTCCAGTCTTTATCAGCACAGACATATCTGAAAAAGGTGCCCTGGGTCACTTTAAACGACTTGTTTCCCTCCCCGCTTCCAGATTTACACATATGAATAACTATAGGTATTGAAAAAATGCACTAACATTCCCCCTCTCCCAGATGGACACCCAATGAAAACAAATTTAGGTAGCTCAAATGCTAATGTAGTCCAAGCATACGTTAAAAAAATAGATTAAGCAACAGGTTCAAAATCAAGTAATGCAGCCTCACTCACTCAAGCCCATGATGAAGTGAAAAGGCAGAATGCATTTATAAATTTTCCAGTAAAGTATCTTTCTCACTGGAGAGGGTTTCTCTTTCTTATTAAAAATGTGATTTGGAACCAACATGTTAATTTAACAACTCAACATGTTAATAACATAGTTTTTTCTATTGAATGTGTGCATCCAAATATTCGACGTAAGAAGCAAGAAAAGCTATATGAACTGTCACAGAACTGTTTCTGTTCTACCAGAAACTTCCCTTTTGCTCTTTGGATTCTTTCTACTCTTTCAGCCAGAGGCTGACTGGAAAATGGATCAGCATGGACCCAGCAAATGTCTCATCAAGTTTGACAAATTCTGTATTTCAAACTTTTATTATGGGAACAGAAAATGTTGACACCTTTGAATAAATGGGAGAGCAGGAAGTACTGCAAAAAAAACGTTCAAAGTTTGTGTAAATCCATGCTCTGGATCAATGTTAGACAACCTTTACAGCCTTTACAATACATCTTGAAATAATAATAGGGAAATATTGTTCAAAACCCCCATTATTGTAGTGTCTCTTTTGCTGATTGGAGCAATCTACTCAGAAAAAGACACAAAACCAAATGACTGATAAGACCGGTTTCACCAGAGGTTCTGGTGGGAGGCATGTCCTAGCTGTCCAGCTGAATGGCCTACCATCTAGTCACTGGTCAGATAACTTGTACAGAATCAATCTGTTTGGCTTTTTCATCTGCATTTGGTCCCTGTGCAGCTGAAGGGCAAGGAACAATACAGAGGGACTCAGAGTAGTATTAAAAAAAAAGAGGGAAAAAAAAAAGGATCTGAGTTGCCTCCACCCCAACACTTGATGGGAATACGGCGCACATTCCAGAACGATGTCCAAAAGCGAAGGTGAAAGACAAAGTGGTACATGGGGCTTATGAAAAAAATAGGCTTTATACTTGTGCCTTACCTTCTGACACCTATTTTTTTTTAGTGTCATTTTCACATTGAGAGTGGATTCATTTGGTGCAAGCCAACTCATTTGAGCAATATTTTATCATCTTGCGTCTCATCTATCTCATGAAAATACTGAACATTCACCTCTCCTGCTGCAGTATGTGAAATGACCTCAACAAACACTTTAGAAAAATAGATAAAAGTACATTATCATCTTGAAACTGGCCAAGCAAAATCAATTCTGCATAGATTATGTTTATTAGACACAGGGAAACTGATAGCCTGTGGGTTTAATCTATGAAATTATACACACATGCATCTCAGACAGAAAAGCAACTCTGCCAGAGTTTATAGCAAGCATTGCAGTGCAGATCTTAAAGCTCTGCGCTCCTCTCTTCTTCTAGAGGATCAATGAAAAAGTGTTTTCAAATTAGAATCCAAAAATCCATCTTTTTTTAATAACAGTTTCCAGCCTTTATTACAAAGCAGCAGAAGTTTTTTCACAAAATCAGCTAGTTGGGTTTCAGATTTCATTTTGTGAAGACCTACATACTCAGTACTAACACTACAAGTAAAGATCCAAAAATTTCATCCAGCTGAGACATGCATAAGAAAAAAAGAGACAAGCAAAAGTTTGGGATAAAATCATTCATCTATTGAATTTCCAGATCTTATTTCCTTGTGGAAATAGGAGTGAAGTTTTTCTTTCTCCAAACCATAACATAATTCTAAGGGCCTTACTCCATCTAAATCCTGGCTCTGCTGAGGTCACTGGGAGCTTTGCCAATAGCTTTAAAAGTAGATTTTCACCTTTCATGTTTAAACTGATCTAACAGTGATAGCTATTAAGGGTAAGTTATTGAACCACATGACTGGGAAAACTAATAACCAGCCTGTAGAAGGCTTAACCTCCTAAACACCAAATATAATTTTCTTTAAATATAAATTTCACTTCCAGTTGGAAGAAAGGATTTAGTTGTTAATTACTGATCTCAATATTTTCCATAATTCACAAAGTGGCTGCAGCAAAATCTTTAGAAAAACAAGTACCCAAATAAAGGGATGAATTAATGCAGTTACCCCCAAGATCTGTACCACAGTTGGGGAACTCTTTTGGTTAAATATCTGTGTAGTTGGAAATTTGCAATAAAAAGAACAGCAGCAATATTTATTGCAAATAGCAATCCCTAGCAATATACAACAGAGAGAAAAGATTTTCAAGAAGATTCGGTCAAGAACATTCTCTGTATTTTTTTTTAATCATGTGGGAAAATTTCAAATTTTCATTTAGAATTTTGGTCAATTTTAAAAAAAGAAGTAACTTTCAACAATATTCAGATGTTTTATGCTGTTTTCCTGATGAAATGGAAGATACACATAGTTGCAAAACAAAAAAAAAAGGCAGCTGACCCTTAAGATCCTTCAGTAAAGGCATAAAGGCTCTTCCATACTTTTTTTTTTTTTTGGAACAAAACCAAATTGATAATCGAGCAAACCAAAATTGTCTTTATTTGCTGACATTATTACAAATTAATTGAGCAGACAAGAAGCAAACAACAAGAGAGAAATAGCATGATGGAGATTCTTGAAACCTCTGATTCAAACAGGGAAAAAATACTGAAGCAGAAAGAAAAGACAAAAACCTCCCAGCCAAATTCGCTAATCAGTTAATTGAGAAATACTCACATAGGGAACAAATGACTCCTAATCAAACATCATTTGCAGAAGAAATGAAATCACATTTAACTGAGAAATGGCACAAAACCAGGTGAACAAGAAGATAAATTTGAGATAATTGCAAAGACAACTGCAAAAGCAGGGAATAGAACACAGATTTGAGGTCTAATAGGTTTCTTTGATGTTTTGAAACATCGAAGAATTGGCTCAATAAATTAACATGCCAAGTTGGGTAAATGAAGACTAAGACTGGTAAACTTTTTATCAATGAATTTTAAAAGTTTCATGTATTTTAAATTTGTGCAGGTCCTACTTTCGAAAATAGAGAACAATATTTATTACACTGGAAAATATGCCCATATTCCCTACTTTTTTTGAGAAAGATTGTATCTTTGAAATCTCAAATACTGATATTGTAGCATTAATACCATGTTTCATTTACAAACCAAAATTTCATTTAAATACACAAAATAAAACCTATATTGTATCCTGGAGAAATATCAGCTTGTTGGGAAATTAAAAAAAAAACAAACAAACAACAAAACAACCAACACCCAAACCCATTTTGTTTGGTTTTTTGGGGGGGGATCAAATATCTTTTCTAAAGGATATTTTTTGGCTCATTTCCTTGAGACAAATGAATCCTTAACTTATGAGAAACTTCAGAACCTCTCCTGATATATACTTTGTGATCAGAAACTGTGAAATAATTTTTAATGCAGATGGACTTATTCTGTAATTCAGTGAAACACGGGTATCAGTTGAAGAAAAGCAATGAAAAGGAAAAGCAATAAATTGTCAAAAAGCCTACACTGAAAGAGATTATCCATTCAAGATGTTTAATTAACTTCTTTTATTAAGTAAATTTGCTTAATAAACTGGCCACAGCTACTGTGTGTCTTATCCCCACATGCATGTTGAGTACTGTGGCATGGAGCTAGCACAAACCAGAGAGGTATGTTACTACATCAACCGCAGCGGTGCCTGGTGCTATAGCCCCTTCTGTCTGTCCCTGGAGAGCCACAGAGCCAACGTTCGTTAAGACTGCTACAAGCCAGTCTCACAAATTGGGACCTTTTCAGTAGCTCTGTGTATACATTTTTTTGGTAGCAGTGCTAATAAAGGTTTCTTAGTAGTCATACATTTTGTCCATGGCTAATAAAAGTTGGTTTGGTTCAAACGGTTACCTGGGTGTAGTTCTTTATATACACCAATTCTCCTGCTGTCCATTCCCTGCAACTAAAGATCAGTTCTCTACAGGTCTTTATGCCTTTGAAAAGCAATACATTTTCAGCTGTAGACTGGTCAAATCAGTAACTATTATTTCTGAATTATGTGTGAAATTAAAAATATTACAAATCTAACATTAATTACCACTATTAAGAACAAGCTATACTCATTCATGTACCTGGTATTTTGGACACAGCTGCAGTTACGGGACAAACTCAGGTTGTGGGACAGATGTAGGGAAGAGGCAGTAAATTCTGCAAGAATTACCTTCTTGCAAGGCAGGAAGAGAATTCAGTCCAGAGTGAAGTCAGGAATCTGGAAAGAGCTCCAGGCTGGCCAGCCGGAAGGACTCCTCAATGTAGCCCCCAGTGCTGGATGGAAGGTCCAAAATTACTGTTTTAGGCATTGCTTCATCCTGACCGGAATAGTAAGAGGCAACGGGAATCATAGGCCTCCACTGCAAGCCTTGGATGCAAGAACAGCATAAAAAGAACATTATGGTTCTTTTTCCACTACTTGAATTTTGGCTGAAGTAAACTATTCTGGAAAGAAAATACACTGCTGTTGCAGAATTAGCAGATAATTCAGATGTTTGGGTTAAACTTCTAAGCTGCCTAGGCTTATATAAATTACCAGCATTTACTTTTGGCCCTACATACAATGCCCAGATTACTCTTCTGATCTTTATTTGCATGATCACCTTAATGTATGAAGGACAAGGAGAGGAAAGAATTAGAACAGGCAGATGTCACACCTGAGAAAAGTTAATTCTTTTTGTTTGTTGTGTTTTATTTGCACCAGCTATATCAATACTAATAAAAAGATGCATTTTTAAAATTATACCAAGAACATGGTATGCATAGATGTTCAGATTTCAAGTTCTGCTGATATCAGTTAACACATGACCAAAGAAATCTCCAAATTTCTGCTTTTAGTGAAATTACCCAGATTATTTCTTTTTAAACTTTATAATCTTACCATACTTATGAAGATATGGATTGCAGCTTCTGCAGTGAAAAAATAGATGCAAACCTACTCACAGCCAGGAGAAAGTATTTCCATCTAGCACCTAAATATGCATGACAGGAATACAGTTGTACTTAAATCTCACCCACCATTCAATTAGGAAGATAACTGAAAGAAACAGCCCAGGTTTGTCTAATGGATGTAGAGGTCTGGTCTTCATGAATTTGGAAAGACTAACAACGCTACTATTTCTACTAGCTCAAAGTTGTGAAGATTAAAAATGACATCCAAATGTCATAATTGGGCAAAGCTGAGTAACAGCACACTCAGAATTGTCATTTTTAATCAAACTGTCACTCTCTTTACACCTCTCTCCGCTGCTGTCATTATATACGATTATAACCCTGATACTACAAACCATTTCTGACTAGTACATATAACAGTCTAGCATGAAACCTTTCCACAAGATTTCCTAAATCACAGTGGAAAGAGCTGCATTGCATTTGGTTGAGAGTTAATTGCATAATGTATTATTCATTTGGGCTCTTATTCCTATTTGTAATAGAGTCATTGATTATTATAGCATATTTAAGAGGAAAAAATATTAAAAAGACAGAAAAAAACTTCCTTACAAATTCCTCCATTAGAAGACTCTTTTTCCACTTTGCCAAATTCTAACCGGGTCAGCTGTGATTTTCTATGCTGAGCACCTGACATAGAATTACATTTGTGCGTGTTCATGCACGTTCACGTGCAAAAGAAAAGGGAAAATATACTTTTCCCTTATAAAAGGTAATATTATAAATTCTAACACAAACATACTCCAACAGACCCACGATTAGCATTAGTGGCTTATATTTTTGGTTTGGTAGGGAATATGCTACTTTGGCTCATACCTCCATACAAATTAACCCTCTACAAACTTTACAGCTTTTCAGTTAACTCAGTTCAGTTTTGCAAGTGAAACTCCCTGAAGATTGTTAGCACTAGTCTGGCAAAGGAGAGAAGGGTCTTCCTGTGTTTCCAGTGCTTTTTACCTCTGATGTTCGCCAGTCCATTTTCTGTGTTTCCTACAGTTTCTGCAGGAAGTAAAGCCTAATCATGACAGCAGTAAATAAGCTGAGTAATGAAAGGAAAGCCAATGATGACATCTCTACAGTCAAACCCAAACGGTAAGTTATTACATGGAACTGAGGATGTGGCAGAACATGGTGGGACCTTAGACCAGTGACATTTACAAAAATATGGTACACGCTGCAGAAGCCTGACTTCATTAGGGGTTGATAAATAAAAGCACTCCATTTGCCACCACTAATTTCAAAGCTACTGAGGACTTAAAATTGAAGTTATGCTACATACATGCACACACTATCACAAGAGTATTCATCTTCACATAACAAAGCTCTCATGGTGCAGAAGACTGAAGGTTTTTTCCATTTGCTAGTTTCATATAGGATTTACAACCATATAAATCAAAACTAGAAGAAATTGAATTATTCTAATTAGATAATTTATTGACCCATTTAGATTGTTCTTAAAAGATATTTTCGGAGCACCTGCAAAGAAATTATCTCCTAACATACAAGTCTGTTCAAGCTTAGAAACAAACTGGTGCTGTTACAATGAATAAAGATATGAAATTATTTTGACATAAATATTAATGTTAAATTAATTAATGAAAAATAAATGAATGTAAAATAATACAAATATAATTTAATTCATGCAAACAGTAGGGAAAAAAAATCAACCTTTTATTCTACTCTCATGTTTCAGCTGAGGAAGAAGACAGACAACAACTGCCTCAAGATTTATAAAGAATCTTTTTTTTGTACGCAAGAATAATACCTACACCAAACATTCATTCAGCTACTGTGAAACTTTTCTCAAGTGATAACTTGTTTTAATAATAGGGACTTCTTCAAAGTTTGCTGAAAGTCAACTTTGCTCAAAAAAAAAAAAAAGACTACTGGCATTTTTTACTACTATCTCTAAATCTCTAGCTTTAAAAATCAGTAAATGAACCTTTTTCCACACCCATATCCTTCCTGTGTCAAGGAAGAGTGGCTGTCCTTGATAAGTAGCTGTTTAAACTGCTACTGATATTCCTATCACTTATTAAATAGATTCTTTATTTGTTAAAACAGGCATCTACTCCTGTGAGTTACCTTTAATTAACATTTCTAAAATTTTATGCAACATTACTTCACATCCTCCAGACAAAATCAAAATGTTTTTCAGCAATTAAACTGTGATGCTGCATACATACTTTCTAAAACTACTATTGCATTACATGTGTACAGAGGAGCCGCAAGATCTCATAGAAGTATGACGTAAAATACGGCATTAAAGAGACCAAGGGTTAATATGCAACCTCAGGCCCTTTAGGTACACCAAAACTTATGTCCAGCTATATTGTGCATGGCAATAAAGACTGAACTAACGCTCGTGAGAACCCGGTGCTCACCACTGAGAGCGATTAAGGCGCACTGAAGTACCACATGCAAGAGCAGGGATTGATGCCACAAAAGCAGAGGACAGAGTAAGTTCTGAAGGAGGAAACAGATACAGAGTTAACAAATGTGTGCTGCATGCAAGAAAAGATTAAGTGAGTATAAGAGGTCTGTACATTAAGAATGAGGTAGCATTTCTGCTGGTAAAGCCACAGGATAAAATAGACTCAGTTTATACAATATCCCTTTAGGGAATGATTATAAAGAGGTAGTTCTGGGGGAAAATTGAGACAATATTACATATCATCAAGATCAAATACAGAATCATAGAAATCTTTTTCTTATTACTAGAGAGACACTAAGAACCAGGATTTGTGTTATTCTGGAAGACTAATTTTGCAGGTGGAAAAAAAAATTGATAGCGATAATCCAGATATTTATCAATGTTGTAGCCAACAAAGAACATGTAGTTCTTTCCTTTTTTTTTATATGCCTTGCTGAAGAGCAGTCTTAGGCTGGAAAATATTCTTGGGTGAGGCAACAGCAAGTTGCTTCAGACATAAAAGAAGAAAGGTATACTTTAGATGTCAGAAAAAGTAGGGATGAATAAAATATATTTTTAAAATTGCTGTAATAGAAGGAAGAATCATTGAAAGTCAAGCTACTTAAAATTTGGAAATGATACTGAAACAAATAGCAGTGGTCACACATTTGGGAGATGACCAGGAAAATTAAATAAATCCTTTACCTTTTTTCCACACAAGACTGATGAAAAAGAAATTGAAGCATCTGTGTAGCGAAATGGAAATGCCCACATTGATGTGGAAGCAAAATTCAGAAAAAAAGCATCAGGGTAACTGGGGACTGGATGACCTCCAGCTCAGATTGCAAAGGAATATCTGACATTGTAAATGCATAAGCCACGTTTTCTAATAATGTTAGCTGATCTGGTCTGGTATCGCATGGATAGAGACTGTATTTAATAAAGAACATTCTAAGAAACTGCAAACTACATAGTCTCGCGTCAGTAATATGCAATCTTAAAGGGAAAATACATAGATTTAGGGGTAAATTAGATATAATTTAACAGGGTGAAACATTCCAGACTAATACTTTCCCCTAAAAACAAAAACCTTATACTACTGTGGCTTCAATAAATCTATTCAATAAGGTTGGAAAAAATCACATCATTAGTGAATACATGAAACCAATTCTATGATACTCCACACAACAAGCAGATCCTTTTCACAGTCCTGTGCTTCCTGTTCCTTAAAAATCAGGAGTTTTTAAGCAGATAAAAATAGAATCATTTGGCATTAAAAATTTTCCCTGTATTAAAAACATTGACCCTTCAGCATTATGTCATGGTGACTAGGCTATTCTGTCACTATGCTGCATAAAAGATTGGGTATCCATGAGGAAGGCAGGAAAAGAGAGGGATGGAACAGCTCTGCTGTGAGCACAGGCTGAGAGAGTTGGGGTTGTTCAGCCTGGAGGAGAGAAGGCTCCAGAGAGACCTTACTGCAGCCTGCCAGGACTGAAAGGGGGCTTATAAGAAAGATGGGGCAAACTTTTTAGCAGGGCCTGTAGCAATAGGACAAGGGCTAATGGTTTTAAACTAAAAGAGGTCAGATTTAGACTAGATAGAAGGAAAAAAATTTTTACAGTGAGGGTGGTGAAACCCTGGCACAGGTTCCCAGAGAGGTGGTAGATGCCCCATCCCTGGAACCATTCCAGGTCAGGTGGGACGGGGCTCTGAGCAACCTGCTCTAGTTGAAGATGTCCCTGCTCACTGCAGGGGGAGGTTGGACTAGATGGCCTTTAAAGGTCCCTTCCTGCCCAAACTATTCTATGATATCCTTATGAGGCTGAGCCACTGGAAGAGAGAGAGTCAACATAAAAGAAATGAAGGGCAGACAAGAAAACTGTGCTGAAGTTTCCTAAGATTTTTAAAACAAGTCACAGATAGTTTATCATTAAAGAGGAAAGGTCTACTTAGAAATAATAGCTGGATCTAAAACACTCCTACTGTTGAAAAAATAGAGTATCTCCTTCCTCTGGTTGCCCTATTTCTGGATTTTTTTTTTTAAAAAACAAACCCTATTGTTCTTTATTGCTACAACCTCAGAGGGTAGACTTCAGTCCAATCAGGCATCCCTGTGTGATTACTTGGAACTCTCCACAAGTCTCATGCAATTAAAAGCACCAGTACTGACACACATTAATGACAAAAAGTTAATGCAAGGGCTAATTGAGACCATCTCCCTCACAGGCCATTTCACAACATTAATAGCACAGTAAACAGCCGTTAATATGTAATTAAATTTCTGGGATGCATGGGCTATCAAAACCAGATAGCTGGAACCCTTCTTCACACTTTTTAACCTCTCATTACCTCTTGAGCCCAAAATAGCTACTGTGCCAGGCAAGACTGTGTCAGTACCTTCCCCTACAAAAGCGAACTGGCATGGCACCGAGTACCAATTCTGCCAGCAACAAAAGCCAGCTCAGCAAAGCAAGCTGCATTTTCTAAGCTTTACCCATCAGGGAGATAAGCAAACAACAGACTATTAGCTAGTTTTTCTGGGGTACAGGTATGTAAATATTTTGTTAACAGCAGATACCAATTACTCAGAATTTCAAGGCTCTGAACAATTTATTCTGGAATATAACTATATTGCTGTCACTGAAACAGATTTCATTAACAAAACAAAACAAAAGCGGTGTTAATTCCTTCTGAATCTTTTCCCACACTGCATCAATTGAAAAAGATTCAAAATGAAAAATGCTAGTCTGGGGTTGACAGAGATGCTTCTGCAGTGTTTTAGGAAGAGAACTAAGATTTTTTTTTAGAGAATGGTCTTTGTGTGTAGGATTGTATCACTGTCATCTAAAAAGGAAATGAGATTTTTTTGTGCACCCAACTTTGAGCTACCCCACGTTTCTGGAACAGTTAGCACTGTGTATCAGTCTGTGTATACCTCCGTATGAGTGGACTCGCCACAGGGCATTTTTAACGCTTTTGAATGGACAGCAGACAACCGCTCATGCCAGCCTCTAATAAGAATAAAGCTGAAGTGTGCTGTTGAGAAAAGGCATCCAATTTATCTCTGACCCTGCATAAATACCCCTTATTCAACTATCTGTTCCCTTGACAGCTACAAACTTCATGGAGCTTGGTTTTGGTTTTTTTTTTTTTTTCAAACTTCAAATTTATTTGGGTTCTATTGCAATTTAAAATGAAGACATTTTAGTAATCCGGAATAACACTTGATATGGCACACTTCCCAACTCCTCTGAGTCAGGGACAGTCCCTTTTGTCATTCAATTTAAGGCATAAATTTGAAGTTGGTTTCCAAGAAGAGTCTTAACCACAAACACTGGTTGGATCTGAATTTATCACTCATCTAAGGTGAATTTTCTTTCATCTGGATGAACTATTCCTGAGCTCATTCATAAAACAAAGACATTTCCAGTGGGAAAGAAGGAGGAAAGAAGTGAAAAAAAAGTCCTGCTAGCCCATCATTTGAATGGATTGATAATTTTCCAGTGTAAAAACGATCTTGTTAAAGAATGTTCAGCCTTTGAGTTTTTCGCATCTTTTCTGAGCATCTTTTTCAGTGACAGGTAAATGCTGAGTGTTTTGTTCTATAATCATATATGGATTAGACTGCAAAAGTCCCTAAAAGCAACAATGACCAAAGTATTTTTTGGCACAATTTAATAAAGAAAAAACAAACAAACAAACAAAACAAACAAAAAAAAAAAAAAAAAACAAAAAACAAAAACAAAAACAAAAAAAAACCCAAAACAAAAAAAAACCACAAATTAGGGCTCAAGTCCTTACACAACAACTGAACCAAGGGGATTTTTTTCAGACACCAAAAATAATTATTCAGACACAACGGAAACTGCAACTGAACTAAGTTACAGTATTATAAACATGTTACAAAATCTGTTTTCAAGGGTTCAGCATCAATGCAAAATCATGTAGTGCGTGTTATATACCAAGGCTATTGCTTTAGAAACATGAGATCATTTCCTTGATGCTCAGGGATATTGATTCACTGATACAATGCTGCGGAATTACGTTCACTTGAATTCTCTGCAGGAGGACCATCCATCTGTTTTCTGAAGTATCCTCTCATGTGACAGCATAGTGAGAGGCAAATGTTTTTAGAGATGGGTTGCCCACCTCGTGAAGATGAGACGTGGGCAAACACAACAATTGCTTGAAAAGCAGCTGCAGAAAAAGAAAGGGATTAGTCAGCTCTCCTTCTTCATGATTAGGACAAAAAGTGATGGTCAATGTATTTTGATGAAGCGTTGCATTAGACATCAGGGAAAGAAAAACACCGAACTTCCTAACAACAGAAATAATGAACTACTGGGATAGGTTGCCACGGGCAACTGAGAAATCCATACCATTGGGGTATTCAGAGATAGTGCAGGCAAAGCCAAAAATGACATAAGTTTAGCTGCATTGTGGTATAGGAATGAAAGAGATCCAATGCAGTGCCTTTTTTCTAAATCGTGATTTTTTTTAAAAGTCTATCTTTTCACAAAATTGAGATTTTTTTTAATCCTACCAGTTTTTTAAGAAATTAAAATTTCAGCTTTTCAGTCAGTTTCAGCAATCATGAAATATTGTCACCAGTTAATATTACAGCTTATTTATCTACAGAGAAAAAGTCCTTTCTCTTTTTCACATAGACCTCTTGTGTTCTCCCTCAAGGCCATTCCTCGTATTTAAAAAGTAAGCAGAAACACAGATATCTACGCATAGCCAATGGCAGCTGTGTACAGCCATCTTTTCCGTTGAAGCCGTCTTTCATACCATTTATTTCATTGGTTTAAAAATCATAGTTTTTCATATGAATAACTTTATGGACATGACAGCTGTCATTCAAAAAATACTGGTGTTACAATAAGTTCAGATTCTTGAATATAAATAAATTTCTAACATCAAATGTAATACTTCAGGCTGCAAACTGAGTATTGACAAAAAAAGACACAACTTTTTCACTGGCTTTGCAGTCTGGAATTGTACTTTGTCAATCAATTATTTCTGTATCTAGCAGATCATCACTGGAGGAGGTTTGGCCTTAACAGTAACAGTCAAGGTTAAAGTGTCTCTCAAGTTTATATTACTTTCCAGAATTCAAACTCTATTACTTCAACCTGAAAATAACGCTTGTGAGAGAAGAGATAGCAGGACGAAAGCTTGGAATTTGTTACTGGAGTTTAAAAAAAACATTTTTTTCAGCACCTAGATTCAAATGCAAAATCTTTACTTAAGCATAACTTCAGCTGGAGTCTTAACTGTGACTAAACACAGAAGTGTACACCTTTAGAAGAAAAAGGTGAGATGAAAAAAACAAAATGCTTAATTGTAAACAAAGAGACAACAAAAGACAAAGAGGTGCGAAGGGAGGAAATTGAGAAGCAATAATAATATAAGTACATGGCTTATATTGCTTCAGAAGAACACAGGAAAACCACTGGTTTCCAGAGGTTTCAGTAATTTCTTGGAAGGAGCCCAGCTACTCAAAAGATAAAACTAAACAGTCCAAAATGTGATTCTATAATCAAGTGATATTGTTGCATTTGATGATAGTCAAGGACCAGCTCTGACCTCATTCCATCTGTATATTCAGTGACTGCTTTGCACATGGGAAAGAAAGAAAATCCCAGCAGCCACATTCAGAGTAAAAGTACGTTCTCTTTTCTGGATACCCTCTTGTGTTCTTGTGTTTGCCTGAACTGGCTTTGAATACTGCAGTGGTACAGATGTCACAGCTTCCCCAGGCAGCCTGGGCTTTATGGCAGCTACAGACAAATGCGCTTGCACCACAAGTTTTTGTACGCAACCCTGCCAACTTCTGATTTACAATTTAATTTTTGACCTGCTCATTATCTCTAGAGCAAAGACTTCCAATTTTTTTGGCAACTGGTATCCTAAGGACTATCCTGGCATACCCAAATCCTCACTATCAATTCCCAAGAAAAACATGAACCAATTTCTCCATAAAATAACATTCCTGTCATCAGCTAGTGTTTTTACAAAAAATCATGGGTACCAGTTACAAAAAAAAGAGACATCTGAGAAAGAATGCTACTCATGCAGCTCTCGTAATATCAAGCTGTACAAGTGCAACTGGAATTAGAATTTACTCCATATTGCTACTCCAATACAAACGTTCATTGACAAAACAATAGCAGCAATCCTCCCAGCCAAACTGAACAAACTGGGTCTACTCTCCCTTAACCTCTTACGGGGGGTCAAATCGCAATGGAGAACGGAATTTGCAAAGAGCTAATACAGTAATACCTCAGGGATTTAAAGGACAAGGCTATAGAAAGAAAGAAAGAAAGATTTCAAGCGAATCCTTCCTCCTTTTAAAACATTTTTCATGTTCATTTTGATATTAATATTCATGTCTTATTGATAGGAACATGAGTTGGCAGTATAACAACATTTCTATCACTGTGAAAGGTAGAATGAACTGTACTACAGAACGATCTACCAAGTCTGTGGTTCTCTGGACACGCGTGAATGTCAATTACAGTCACTCTAATTGCTCCAAAAAAAGACAGCAATTGATTATATCCACCTGCTTCATTTCTTCTCCATCAGTAAACGCCTGGGTAAGCAGCCAACTTCTGACTACAGAAACATCAGTTATGTGGGCAGAAACATATATGTGTGTGTTATTATTTTGCCAGGTGATACTGGCAACAATAACAAATGAGTTCAATTAACAAAAGGTCTCTTCAAAACATGCAGCTCAGGTTCACAGCTGCAGACAGAATTCACATGGTTACTGAGCATCCTCTATGCAATACCAAGTAGACAGAAGGGGAACAGCCAGCATGAAAGAAATTGGACCAATATTCATAAAGGAATTAACAACATTTAGGAGAATTCTCTTACAAAATATTAGTCTACATCAGCAGGTAATCAATCCAAGTTTAGTTTCATATCCAAGGATGAGCATCCTTCTATTACCCTGTTGCTCCTCAGCCTGTTTGCAGTTAGATGTCAGCACCCCAGGCTCCCAGCTATTCAGACCCGGCTCCAGACACCCCTGGACATCTCTCTGCACTCCCACCCTACCATGGAGGATACTCAGCTTCAGCTGCCACTTTCTTGTCACTTCAAAAATGACAAGAAAAATGTGTTTTAATTATTTTGTGATACCCTCTGTCATTGATACCTGTCCCCACATTGCCTCTCCACACTCAGTCTTCCCAACAGTACAGGATCTTAAGGGATAACTCCAGTACCGTATAGGGTGTCTGAAGCATAGTCCTTTTTACAGCAGATGTACTCCATGGCACAGTCCTTTTCTTCTCCCACCCAACCATTTTTCTGTTGAGGTCTATTACACAGCTAGTCTTGAATTCACATACAATTCTGGTTGACTTCTAAGAGACCTGGATGAACCCTGGACAGACAACTTACACACAGCTGATTATCCCTAACGATGCACTTCTCCGTGGTCATTACCCAATGGTACCGAAGACCTGTTTCTCCTGATGAATTTATGTGCACAGGGAGTTCAGATTAAACACTTTTGTGGATATTCTTCATGCTGTTCACTCACAGGCTGAAGGAGAAAGCTCCTTATACTCTACAGTAGTACGTGGCTGACAGGTATATACTGTTCATGCCATCATGCAGTAGTAGATGTGGAAATTTATGGGTTAAAAAAAATAATGTTGCTGTGGTGGTTAAAACTTACAGGAAAAAAAACAAAGTATGATTTTGCCTGCAATCAGCCTAAGGAAACATTTCCTAAGCTCTTGGATATAGGCTGCTGTTCCGTTTCATTATGAATTATGAGGCTGGTAAATCTCCAGTACCTTTAGCAAAGTCAGAATTATATATATAATGAAATCAAACATTAAAAAAAAAAAAAATCTGAAGAGCTCGTATCTCATTCTCACAGGACCATCCCTATCCAATAACATCAGAACAGAAGAAAACATCATTCTTTACTCTGCAGAGGGAAACACAGGCAGAACACCTAATGGATATTTAACTAGCGCAATCATTTGGAGTAGATGTGAAACTATCATACAGTTTTCTAATCAAGAATGCATACATATTTTAGCTCTTCCACCCTTATGGTGTTATTTCTTATTTCTTTCCCTAGGAACTATGTGCCAATTAATCAGGATTAAAAAAACCATCCACTCATATTCACACCGCAGGAATATAAAATATGAAACACAACCCTTTTTAGATGCAGATGAATTTGACAAATACTCAAAGCATCTTGACACAGAGGTAGCAGCACTTTCAATTTTCTTAAGATCCTGCTACAAATATTTTAATAAAGAGCCTTCAAGAGCCCACAAAAGCCTTCCAGACTTATCTTTTGATAGAGGTTAAGAATTAGTTAGCAAACAGTGGGAAGCTAAACACTTCTTCCTCTTTCCCAGTGACAACGAAGTACTTAGAGCAATCACCAAGCTGTCCTGTGCTAGTTTCCAAAAAAAAAAAAAAAAAAAAAAAAACAAACATATGTATAGACAAGGGGTGTGAATGTCATGAAATGATTAAACTGTCCTTTGAAGACTTAGGATGATTAGAAACTAGCAGTGTTTCCTCAGAGAAATTTCTGCCATTTAGTGCAATGTTACCCACTCCAACAGCTTGCTTTTTCTTTTTGAGAGTTATTTTGGGAATCCCGAGGAAGGGTCCCGTCTCTAGCCCCAATTTCTGATCTGCAGAGACACATCCAAGGATGACAAACCAGAGGCTTATAAATTATCCCAACCTTTCTTTCAGTTAGGAATAACCAAGAAATGACTCCCTCCCCAACAATCTTCTGTACGATTTTGTGCTTCCCAACACGTCTTTCTATTTTTCTCCTCTGATGCCAGAATTACCGCCCTTGCCCTTGGTTCCCCACTCTCAGATAAACAGCCTATAAAACTGCTGCAAGGAACCGAGTGCTGCTTTTCACGCAGCCACAAGCCAGACTTCCTTTACTGAACAATTCCAATACTGAACTGCATACAGCATCCATGCCAGCCTCCAAAACAGAGAGATGATAACGTAATCACCGAAATGTTGGGAAGTTCCTCTGAGTGTAGACTGAGAAGAGAGAGGGCAGGAGGAGGGAGGCTCTAAAATCAGAGAGTGCATCACATATTAAAAGTAACTTTTCGGCAGCGCGTTGCAAGGCTGAGCACCAGGCAGAGAAGGGGAGCGCGCAGCCACATGGTATGTTCCTGCCTCTGCCTCTCTCCTGTCTCTTTTGGTCCCTCTCTCTGGTTTTCTCTCCCACCTCCTCTCCCCAGCGCTGCCTTCCCCTCTCCCCCTGCCGCAGGCTGCAGAATGGGACACGCTTGCTCCCCAGCCAGCCGGCAGCTGTCACACAGCGGAGGCAGCCAGCAGCCGGTGCAAAGAGTGAGCCTACTCTGTCATTTAGGATGACTCACTGGAATCTGGCATTAATTTCTCTTTTTCTGGTAGTGGACGGAGAACAACCAAAAAGCTACGCTGGACTAGACCAAGGTAAGAGATTTAAAAGTCTTTTTTACCCTAAAGCTGCCCGAGGCTTTGAGGGTGCCGAGCTTGTGTACAAAAGCTGGCACTGGAACTAATTCCGTGGGTGTCTGGACACCTGGCATTACATGCCACCAGTGCGCCTTCCTGGTGTTAACCCTGTGCGTGCCACCCCGCTGTGCCCAGCGCGAGAGACAGCAGGTCAAAATGTAGCCTAGTGACTGAATTTTCTCCCCTTAATGCAACTTTTAATGGCAGCACTACCACCTGCTCCTGTGAATACAAGAAGCTTCTCAATACTGCTAAATGATCAGGCTTTTGTGTTCTGCCGCTGGGCATACAGCGTATCAGGCGTCTGTCATGGACTCCGTGCGGATTCATTCCCACGGCAGTTGTTTCATCACTTTAATGAGTTGAAATTCCACAGTCCACAGAAACGCTTCCCTGTTGTTTCCCCTCCCTCTGAGGGATTCTCGTAGGATCATATAGGTACGATCCATTTTCAGGCTTTTCAAAAGTAGTGCTAGCTGAAACCACCAGAACAAGTCTGCTGAAGCAAAGGCTGCGCTGCACTACATGTTCTGTCTGCATTCCTCTCTGTGGTTTTTCTGCTGTGAATCAAAAATTCAGTGTTAAAGGAGGGTTTCTGCAAGGACGGTACATGTCTCTGGCGCAGCAATTTAATGTAAAGGGAGAAGCTTCTTCTCGCAATTCTGAAATCCTGGCAAAATTCCCTTCTTCCATTTTCTGAGGAGGTACAGTATGTCAAGCAGAGTTATCTAAGCAGGTTCCTGCTGGGGCTGATTGACAGTTTTTAGTTGCGATTTCAATGAAAAAATTTCACTGAACGTCCATAGCTTCATTTCTGTCAATCCAATGCTTTTTACCAAATGGCTTACTTCAGACGGTGACACTTTTAAAATTATCCCAGCATCATGCCTTTCTAAATCTATAAACAGGGTATCAGACTAGCTAATGCACACTGCAGAATCACACAGTCTTACCTTTGGATCTTTAATGGTCTAACTGCAGTGAACGTTTGGTTTGGTTTACATGTTCTCTGTACTGTGGAAAATATTGCAATTGTAACCGGATGTACCTATGTTTCTTATACATTATACAGTATTCTTCTGCAATACCTTACACATTCTATTTGTTCAGACCTCCTGTGTACTGGCAATCAGTTTATTAAGAGTTGACTTTTAAACCCACATGGAACTGCCCTGACATTATCGCTATGAAAAGGATCTCTACTCAAAGATGATGAGAGGTCCCACATTGATCACGTCTATGGAGATGACCAAACAGGTATCAGCAGTTAGCATTGAACACCATTCAGCTTTCAGGTAGTCACCAAGACCCACAATCTGTTGACCCAGCATGAATATTTTTGGAATAAACTCAAAGATGGCAGTAATAAACACTCCCCTTAGTTACTGCCACTCCATGCAATCTTTTAGATAGATTAGGGGAAAACAGATTCTTACTTCAGAGAACCTAAAGGACTTTGGTATGGATCTTCAGAAAGAGGTAGGACAACAGCCTGGCATGTCAGCATGGATTCTACCTCATTTTCCATCAGAATATGGTACATTTTTCCACTTGATAAAAGTAGAAAGCATTTACCAGCATTATGCTTTAAGATTATTTAAAATCATTTGGACAATTGCAGAAACTTCAGTACTCTTTTTTTTTTTTTTTTAATTTCCCTTTTTTCTTAGCATTTAGATGTGATACCTGACTGCAAGGGCATCAGGCTACTTCCAAGGAAAGTAACTCTAAAGTGCAATTCAGACAACAGATCATTGTGATGCTGCCTTTAAGCACTTGATAATATTCATGCTATTTATTTTTAAATTAGCAGCTATTTATTGTATGCAAGCTCTTAGTCACTTGCTACTGTAGCACATGTCATAGTCTCTGGGGTCTGAACAGCTATTTTTGAGACTCTCTGGCTAATGTCTAGAATACAAAATTATCCTGTTCACAAGTTGGGTTTTTCTGTTTTATTTTCCTCTTTTCAGAGACCTCAGTATATGGTCAGTTTTCATCAATATGGCTCTTTTCAGGTGGAATCTTCGTCCATTTAAATGCAGACGACCTACTGTGATAACAGTTTACTGTAACTTGGCAACAAGAGCTAAAAATAAAAAATCAAGTTACATCTATCACACATGTAAACCTTGTATTGTGCTGCCCCATACTCAACAAATTAAACCCTTGAGATAAATGACATTCTAGACTTGGGGACCAGTCAGTTTAATATCATTAGTTGGGCTCGCTGGTTGTCCTAATTACGGAAGTCAAAGACTACAGGAAGCAGCTGCAAAGTCAGCACATGTGCAAGGAGGTGTTTGTAAAGCAGAAACACATGCTTTGATTTGAGGCTTCTTTGTTGCAACATGAATTATTAAGGAAAAGTATGGCATTTAATAGCACTGTCAAAAAAATGGTCTGGCTATGGTCAGGGTGATAAGACTTGTATGGGGGCATTGCTGGCCTTTCTGTGAAGCTTCATTTCTGGTGTAATATTTTCACTAAAATAAACAAACAATCACTTTTAATGCTATTTAGCTATGATCAGGCTCTTGGGTCATTCATTTACTGGTTAGCTGGGAGGACAGCAAAAGGGAAATCAATCGCTGCTAGAGAGCCGCTAGCGCAGTACTACCTACCGTCCTACCTATCTTTCTCCCAATAGAGAATCCACTATCAATGTAATTACGTGTTCAAAGGGCATAAGACACATAGCTGCTACGCTGAAATCAGTATGAAACACCTCTAAGACACAGAGACGGTCAACTCTGAAGCTCCAAGCCTAAAGTGATTAAACCAGCCACAAACCAGCTAACTGGAGTCAGGCAGCTGCTTTGAGGTTCACATCCCTCCTGACAGTTCACCTCCACAAATTGAAGTCAGGAGAGGCAGAAGTTTTGCTGTGGTTATTTAAGTGGACTTAGTCCTATAACTGATTTCATTCAGAAAAGATGAAGGTTCAGCCAAGTCCTTCAGCTCAAAAAATCAGCTTAAATAGAAGCTGCTTTACTTCAGTTCTCACTTATTTCTGTGGATTTCATTTGAAAGTTAAAACCCTGTCCAAAGCTGAAAAGCTAAGAACAAATGAACTAGGTTTTACACATCAGGAACATACCAGCTCTTGATAGCAACCTCTAGAAAGGTAACAAATTCATCCCAACTACTTGATAAACCATACTCTCCAGCACACGGGCATGCAAAGATGGATAAAATGTCATTCTCCATTGCAACAAGCACACTTAGCCGCTTTAATGGTTCACTATTAATGTCGCTGTAACTTGGGCAGCTATAGCTCTATTCATTTCACACTGAACAGACTCAAGATTACCTCCTCCTCATTGCATAGTACTTCGTTAAAAGGTGAACAAACAGTACCTGCCGGTAACATAATGTTTTATTAATCATCATTAAAATGGTATTTTAAGTTGAATTGTACACAGGCACTAGTTTTAAAACGGGACATTTCACACACTTGCTATATTACTTTCCAGGAACTTCTTGTAACACCAGTTAAGATCAAAACTAATCTTAGTCTAAGATCGAGGATGTTCACGGGGATGAAAGTAAGGCATGTGTGCTATGCAAAACAGGTATTCAACCCTTATGATTAGACATTACCTTTTGATAAGGGCATTTTTCTTTCCTCAGAGTAAGGAAGTCCTGGTTTCAAACATCCTGTAAACTAGGGATGAATGAATCTGTTGGAGAGGTACTATTGCTCTCTTTGTCTTCAATTTTTGCATTCCTCAACACACTTGACCACACTGTTGTAGCGTTTTCAGTCCAACAGAATTTGAACCTTTGACCACCTACACCAGTGAAGAGTCCAAACAACCAAACCATGAAGGAATATGTATGAAATGTGTAGTGTATTTCAGGATACATGCGTGCAAGTAATGTCAGAACCTAACACAAATACAAGGTAGTAGTATATCAATTCCAATCACAATGAATTTTAACAGACTCCTCTTGAAAATAATGTCAGCAATTTTCAGTTTCTATTTAATTATTTTGTTAGGACTAATTCCTTTTCCATTGAAGTCTGTATTATTTCTTTATTTATTTATTCCAAACAGTGTTCTCTATTTTCTCCCAGATAAAACACAGATGGTGCAGTTTCCAAGGCACCATTTCAGTTCGTTCTTGCTCAAGCAAAATAAAAACAATATTGTGTTCACCACAAAGTAGCTTTTCCCATGCTTTTAAGCTTTGTCATATAATGTGGACTTGTGAAAACTGATGTCTTTCAACAAATGAAACAACAGAAAAATACTCTTTTTTTCTTCTCATTCATTTCATTAACATGTGAAAAGTGCTTTCACTCAGTATCAGCTTTCTTGATTGTTTTCCTTTGATTGTAATTCAAATTTCAAAAATTATGAGGAAACTAAGTATGCTAGGCATGTATTCTCTTTAGTTTTGAGGCAATTTCATTATGGAGTTATTGGCTAGTTTAGGAATGCTATGTTAAAGACAATCTGTGTGATTAATCTAACAATAAGTTCGAAGAGAAACACTTCTGAGAGCAGAGTACATTCTCTAGAGCAGTTCCAGTGGATGACACATCTGAAACTGATCTTAAACATAATCTCAATTTTTGGCTATATTCAACAAGTTCTGTGTAGCTTTTCCTTCCTATTTCTCCCTGTGTCTTTCCCAACCTTGTCACATTAACAGCACGTGTTTGAGAAAAACGTGCTTATTCCTGAAGGCAACAGCAATGCTGGGTAACATTTAGCAAAGCATGTATCATTTAAGTGATTCGTAGGTTACACAGAGGACAATACCATGATCCACAGGGTAAAGCAATCAGAGTAAATGTAATCCAGAAGCAGTTTTTACTAAGAAGATTACCAAGATTGTTGATTTATAAGGAAACTTGGAGCCTGTAGCCACATACTACTTGAAACCATATAGCAAAGGATGAATTTGCATGCTGCAGAGATGCTGGAATTTTATGGGACAAAACCAATGCATCGGGATGTACAAGGGCACAAACAAAGTGTGTGGTGGAAACAGCAAACGAGATGCATAACTCTCTGTTGCAGACTTCTTTCCATCTTTTACAATGAAAAGATTCAAGTTTTTTGTAGGTCCTAAGCATTACAGGTCCTGTCATGAAATTAAAGATGGTAACATATACAAAAATCAGATGAGCCTGTGCACTATGTGTACATATATGTGCATATATGACACCATCATAGTTCCAGATGCTAAATAAGTGAAAAAACACGCCCCGAAACAGAACTACAACTGCAGCTTCACAAATCACATCTGATCAACTTTGAGGCATGGCTGCAGGTAGAAATAATAAATTTAAACAAACATCCTCACATAAAAAGGAACATGGAAACTTTTAGCAGACCTAAAAACTCTGCCTTGCTTACAACCACATCCTCACAACTTTACCATCACCACTATATCAGGTCAACTTCACTGAATGTATAGTAAACTAGAAATTATCCCATAAATCTCCAGGACACAGTTCAGGTCATAAACCCCATAAGACTCTACCATGCCAGGACACCATTCACACTTCCTTCTTGGGGACACCACTGTGGTGGCATGCAGCAGAGCAATACCATATCGCGCCAGGAGGCACCAGGAACCATCCATACCCTATCTACTGCCCTTGAAGGCCAGGCCAGAACAGAACTGGGAACTGACAAAAATATTAGGCTAAAAAAAAGACAACTTCTATGTTACCAGGAACTGAAGAAAGCATCTATGATGCTATAGTTGTTAACTTCATTACACCTGGTAACTGATTTGAAAGGAAAGGAAACAATACAGAAAGCCTTGAGCTTCTAAGCAAGCCAAATAATTCTACAGCTAGTTTCTTCACCAGGGAAGTAGAAGAAAGAGTTAATTAAAACTGTTATCTGTGGTCTGAAATACTAATCTGACAGTTGTGTTTATCTTTTGTGAAACGGTTTTAATTATGCTATTTATGCCTTACATTTTTCTCATTGTTTTGCTCGCTGTCCTCTCTTGCCACTAGTATTATTACACTTTCAGTATTAGTAATAAAACAATTACGGAGCCTCTCTGCTGTTTAATGGGTTTGAAACCTCAGGAGTTGAAAATAATTAAGTTGGAAATTTGTGCTTGCAATGAAGTTTGATATTTGATGAAAAAAGAAAAAAAAAAAAAAAACTAACAGAAAAATCCATAAATATTAAAGCCAAATGGGACCACTGAATAATCGACTCTGACTTCCAGCATACCACAGTAGCCTGGTAATTTCATGCACTTTTACCTGTGTCAAGCCTAGTACCTTGCACAGAAAAGTCCATTGTTATATAAATAGTTTCAGATTTTGAAAATTATAATACAGGCTGCAAGTGCAGGACCTTAAAACTGCTGATCACAACAGAGTTGGATCATTCCCTTCTACTCCCTGCACATAACTCAAACCAGCTAAGCTAAAGCCCACTACCTTGCAACACACTCACCCTAAGCATGGCAATTTCATCTCAAAATGCATTTCTCACAGAAAGCCAAGAGGAACTTTAAAAAGGAAGGGAAAATGATTAGAGAACATGAGCTAGAATTCAACACAGATGACAAGCACTTCTACCACTTGTTATTTAAAAAAATAGTTATTAATGATTCCAGAAGTCTCAGGAGAACTGCAACATCATCATATTATTACTTTTTTTTTCCTGCCTGAATAACGTACTTTTTCTTTGGCATATTGTTCCTA
Organism: Phaethon lepturus; assembly: GCF_000687285.1. NCBI lineage: Eukaryota > Metazoa > Chordata > Aves > Phaethontiformes > Phaethontidae > Phaethon > Phaethon lepturus. The sequence continues at coordinate 105,630 of NW_010562729.1, forward strand.
GATAGCGTAACCGGGAAAGAGGAAAACTTCTAGGTTTAACATTAATCAAAAGTTTATCAGTGCTGAACCTCAAAAGGTAAATGTAAACGTTAACTCTCTTTGTGCACTTTCTTCCAAAGGGAGTGTATAAAGTTCTCTAGAGCCAAATGCACACGTACCATAAAGGATTCAAAAAATGAAAGGATGGCCTTTATACAGTAGGAGAGAACAGGACCAGGAGAGACTAATATCCCTGTGCAGCGCTATGGTACGATTTACCGACAAGAGAACACTCCTCAGTTCCCTCAGCCTTTCTCTGTGCTCCCTACCACATGCCTGAAAAATCTGTTTGCAGCATTGCTTCTCTAATGAATAAAATGAATACAGCTGAGGGAGAAAGGCAGAGATAGAGCATACTGGAAAGTGAAGGAAAGAAATTACAGGAAAGGAAAAGGAGAAAAGAGAAGAAAAAGTATTTGCTCCCCTCCTTTACTCTCAACATTTCTGACATTTATAATGGATTTAGGGAAGAATCAGTAAAGAAGTAAGGATTAAGATACGAATGAATACAACAGAAAAAGAAAACAAATACAAATGGAATGAAATAAAGTGGCAATTAGAATGTATAGGTGACGTTACAGATGTCATCTCCTCCAAACCCAGGGCTGTCCTATGGTCCATACTGTAGGCAGGAACTAAAACATATGTCATTAGATCCAAACCTTCTGACAAGGCATCTGCACCTTCAGCTCGGAATCCCTGTGCAAAGGAAGTAGGGATAATGCCTGCTTGGGGAGGCATGGAGGTTGGCAGTTTTAGAGAACAGACACCATAGCAAAAGATGGTTGTCACTAAACATTAGTTTATAGTACATTATAAAATCAGTTCAACATCTTTTGTAGTCTTGTCAACCACCATTCTGAAGCACTTTTCTTGGTGGCAGTGGGATAAGGAACATGAATTCTGATCCTTCTGTTTGACAGTTCAGTATCAATAAATTGTCAAGACAGCAGAATCCATGATGCCTTTTAGTCTCCCACTGCCAGTACACAAGGGTGGCCATCCAGAAGGAGCAGTCTTGTAGATGGTGGAGGTATGGGACAGTGGATTTTGTGATGCACAAAAGAAAGAAAAGACCTAGGAACAACCACTGAAATGCAAAGAACATGGTGCAAACATCTCCTTAAAAATACTGAAATAGTAGAGATCTGTAGTCTGCTGAAGAAAGAAATAATGAAGGGAAGAAATGTGGGTGCTACTATATCACTAGCATAAAAATTGAAAGCTGCAGAACTAAAGCAGGGATTTGATTTTCACCTCTTGTGACTCAGAGCCATGCTAAATCATGACAACCTCTTTTCGCTGAACATCTTAGATATACCTGAGCCAAGCCTTCGATGCCCTGCTGGGGATGAGAAATTCTGTGATATTAACTGAGCATTTAAAGTAAGGAAAACCAGAAGAAAAAAATCAATAGAAAAACAACCCAATATGTATTATCTAATCTGGCATCAATCTATAGTTCCTAAATAACAGCATTGTTTTTATCCTCAGATCTGTAGTGTTAACTCACAGTAACTAATATCCCATTCATATACCACTTCCTGACATGTTTTGTCAGCCAGAAAATTGTTCCTCTGCCTGAACTTAGGAAACAATTTATTTTCTGAGGTGAAAATGTAAATACAACAAGACACAGCAGAAATAGCCCAGTCCTCCTCTGGTAAATACAACAATTAGTGGTACATACATTCAGCAACCTGTAATCACACGCATTTCTGTGAGTAGTAAACTGCTTAGAGGGTAGTGCCTAATATTACTAAAAAAAGTTATTACTAACTGTTACATCAGCACATGTGGTACAGGCACAGAAGAGAACACTAAAACAGCGTTTTCAAATTGCAGATAGTATGACAACTGTCCCAGAGAGAGGGTAGAAGTGAGGAAACAAAGTTTAGGGTCCCCCACTCTGGAATGTAGCCCGATGTCCTGTAGATGGTACCTCAGCCTTCTGCAGTCAAGTCTTGTGTGATTATATTTCATGTAAATACAGTGCTTTCATCACCCACCCCTCGCTTCTGATCATTGCTTAGGGTCTGACTCAAAACTGCCAGCTCTCACCTAGGCCTCTGTGAATATAAATAACCAAATGTCTCCAATAAGCCACAGCAGCTGACTCCAGGGTTTTAAAGGTCAATAATTTCTTTTTAAAAAATCAATATATTTGTAACTAGCTAGTAAAAGCTTCCAGGCTAAAAATGTGCTGAAATGGACAATTCAACAGGGCTTTTTTCCAAGCTGGATGAATTTTAACAATGCTCACACTTGTCAGTTTTCCAATTGTCAGAAGGCCTTTTGTAAGGGATGGAGAATTCTGAAGGTTAATTCTGCTTCTTTCCAGGAAGCCACCACTTCATCATCCCCTATTCACAGCTTATCACAGACAATGGATACTATTCAACAGCGACAACCCAGGTACATTAAAACAGGAAAAGTGTGCAAGCAATAGCTGAACAATGGCATTTCACTGTGTCAAAGAGAAGCAGGCGTGGTGTTAGCTTCCCTGAAAAGAGGCACTTTCTTTCAGCTCACTCTGTTCTCCAGCTGTTGTTGTAAGAACCATCACTGTTTTAAAAAAAGAAGGGATTGTCTGTGATCCAAGAAAAATGGCTGAAGATAAAACTCCCCTATTTGTATAAGTGTTTGTGCAATAAATAAGGATGTGAGTGAATGAAATCACTTGCCTTTCTTAGAAGCCATTTGTTTATCTATCTATGATGTATTTCATTTTTTATAGCCTGAACTTTCACATCATAATGAGAGATACTCAAGCGGGCTTGAATACTAGCATTCAAAACAAGCATGATTGAGAAATTTATTTTATTGAAAGGAATTCAGATAATTTGATTTCCCTTTGTGCTCCATCCCTTACTGTGACCACAAGCAGCAATAAACCACAATAACCGCTGTCTAAACAAAACCTTAAAGGAAAGGTTACAGCAGGGTACATCTCATGCAAGCAAGAAAAGCCTACATGAAAGTAGCTGTGTTGCCTTTGGTTAAGGTTTTTAGACTCCAAGGCAAGCCTCAGATATTCCCTTGTAAGAGGGGTTCACAGAAAATAGGCTAGGGAATAATATAGGCCCCACATGAACTTAGTTTCCTAAAATTAGGTCAGCAGTGGTATAAAATTAGATTCAATGTTCTGCTGACCAAACTGAAAAGAGGAGAACTGATTTTTAATCAAGAATTCTTGAGGGTAATGATATATCTTGCTGGAAGTCACCAAGTTTGGGCCACAAACTTGCACAGTGGTTAGATCCTTTCTCTTGCTGACATCTGCTAACACTCTTTTGAAGCCCAAGCACAAATGAGAACTTACAAATTAATTGTGAGAGACAAATTGTTTAAAGTCAAAACATGCAGCAATATTTAGACAAATGATTACACTCTATACTTAAAGGGCATTCAGTATAAGACTTGGTTATCTACTATAATTAATTTATCTATTAAATTGCCAGATGAAATTGCTTTGGCGGGGTGGAGGGTAGTGGAAAAAAGAACAATACACAAAACCAAAACCCACTTCAATTCAAATCACCCAAACATTCAAAATATATTGGTGAAGTGGAGATTGTAATTGTAAAAAAGTATGATGTAGCAACCTTGGAACATACTAAACGATGAACTTGAACAATAATTTTCTAAAATCAATTCTAATCATCTACTGTCTTACAATGCAGCATCTCTGAGGATTAGAAAGTAAACTCTGGGGAGAAGGAAACGTTGCTTTCTAGTAATGAATGAACTCACCTTGACTTAAAGAATCATCTGAGCAAAAGGACTAGACTGGACCGATAAGAAAGGAGGCTCCACAAAAAACAACACTCATTATTACCTTCTCAGTATTGCACAACTATTTAAAAACACTTTATTATAAACTTGTTTGAACAGCAGTAAGCCTCATTCTGAATTGTGGTAAACTATATAGCTATCCACCCCACTGTTCAATCTCAGTAAGGTGACATCCCCTGTGGATCCCTCTCCAGAGGGCTGGGTGTATGGACTGACTAAGGGAGATCCTGCTGACTGCAGCCAGCATATGCAGCAATTCAGAAGGATGTCCAGAGAAGCATCGACTGCACAAACAGTCCAGAAAGCCCTTTTGGGGATTGCAGCAACATTTAAGGATGTTGGAAACTGCCAAGATGGTTATAAAACAGATTTTGAGAGCTCTGGGACAGAATTTCCATGTGTACCTGGGGAGTAGGCCAATTAGTGCAACCTAGGGTCTTGTTGGTTTGCAGGCAGTTACTACAGAAGCTCAGCATGAAATAATCCAGCCTGAACCTGTGACAGACCTGGACCAAAAAGTTGTCCCATTCCTTCAACATTACAGTATGGCAACAGAAAGCCCTATCCAGTATAAAAGTCTATAAATTGTCTTCCCCAGGCCATCTAACATGGATACTGGTTCAAGGTTAACAAATGAGAGGTTGGGAAATAAGTTCCTGCACTACTGGCCCGGAGCAACCTGGGATGGAGATTTTTAATACTATTGTGAAAACTGTTTACCTGGAGCTGAAAATTGCAAGGAGTACTACTCCCTCATTCTGCAGAGCTTGTACAGCACAACAGAAGTTTTATGAACACCAGTGTGGGAAGCACTAATGAGATATGTAACAACAGTGCTTTGAAGAGATCTGGCTTTTTGCAACTAAAGAAACACGTACCTTCTTTTCATATGATCACTGACTAGGAACTTTGTTCCCAGCCAGGTCTCTACAGGATGCCAAGTTATGGAGGAACTCATCTAGCCTGTCCTGCCATAGCTTTTGAGGTTTTACCATAGGACTTAAAATCCCAACAAACAATCACATTACTTTCCTTGGGGTTCTCCAGAAGTGGTACAATGGGCACTTGCAAAGCTGATGTTGATGCCTTTAAGCTATCACAACAAACTTCTTGGGCAGGCTTATACCCTGTTGCACTCCAAATAGCATCTGTGAAACCAGAAACAAGCATTTACTTACAGAGGGGACTGTAAGTGATGCTAGATGCCATAACCATTCCATACAATGAAGCAGCACTCCCAGCAATAGCACCATATGTATGTGCATTTCTTGCACATGTGGCAGTCTTAATGAGTAATGAATTGCTAATATGCACGCTGGTTTGTGACAAACTGCTGTGAAGCATATTGTTCTCATATGTGCTGGGGATCTGAAGTGCCAGTTGTGCTTATTTTCTAAAACTTCTTGGATGAAGAGCTTGCCAATCAGCATGCAGTATTTTGTGGCTGATTAATTTTATAGATTGTGCAAGGTAAGAACTCTCTGACTTGCTGAATCCAATATCAATTTTAATCAAACTCTAGTTGCTTGCTAATTTGGAGACACAGGGTGCCACTTTATTGGTTTCTGTAGACTGCTTGCTCTCCCTGTATATAAATAGTTCAGAGAAACCTTTTGGCATACCTGTTTCTTTCCAGAAGAGTAGATCTACACAAGTTTTTAACTGCAAGCCTCGTGGTTTCATAGAAGAAGTAATTTAAGAACTGTGCAGCTAGCTGATACATACTCACATTTTTATAACTTTCTAACATGATAGCAACTGGAAAAACAAAGTTCAAATTGAAAACAACTTGTAAACTGAAACAAAACACAAAATCCAAGCATGACAAAAATCAGAATGTTATTGTCACACAGACTGCTGACCAGGTCCTGGAGAGTCACAAGCTATCCTATCCCACAACCAGTCAGCAAATGTTGCAAAAGATGTGCAAATCTGTGCCTAACCCTACAAGGAACTGTGGAATTGAATAAGGATTTGTAGGCAGTTCTGTTTCAGTATCATGCTCAACAAATAATACCCTGTGGGTTGCTGGGTCTGCTCCCTTTCTATAATCCCCACTTTTCTACAATCTCATTGTGTAAGTCAACAAAAGCAGCTTCTCTGCCCCTGTTCACAGTATGCTAACAGAACCTACATGAATCCATTGAATCTCTGAAAGTCATTCTCCACAGGGTAATTTCCTTTTGCCTTTCCATCTGATGCAGCATCTCTGTGCCCAGGCTCATTTAAAGGTGTCTGGCCTTCAAATCTTGCAATAACTGCACAGTAAAAGAGTTCTTTTAATTCTGTTTTTACTTTTAAAATTATTCTCCCTATATGGTCTGCACATGACAAGCCCATAGATTCTTTTAAATTCAAGGGTTTACCCTCTTGCATTTGCAAGCTTGTAAAAAACTGACAAGAGTTTTGGTTTGGTTTTTTTCTTGGTGTTTTAATGTTTGCTACTTTTCCTTGATGGCATATTATATGCCAAACAGAGACAATTAGCTTCTATGAGGATGTTTTGTTGGTTGGCTGGTTTTGTTATTGCTTTTAAGTTAAGCTACCCCCTGAGGACACACATTCTGGAGCTCCTGAAGTAGAAAAAAGCAGTTTCAATCCAGGACAATGAAGATTTTTGAAAATGTGGAGACTACACAACACATAAATGAATAGCTTCTTTCTGTGGCTAAGGCAGGCTTTGCTAACCAGCTTAGCTAAGCAGCTGCATGAAAAATTTGCCAGAATCACCTTCTGGAAAATTATAGTGGGTAGAAGGTCCAGAAGGAGTACTGACAAGCACTGATAAGCTGTGAAGTCAGTGCTGTTTCGCAGACAGACACTGAACGGCTTCATCTAGAACCTATAGAACCACCTCTGCTACCTAGAGAACCAGGAGAAAATGGACAAAAGAGAAAAAAAAAAGGAAAGAAAAAAGAAAAAATACATTTTAACTACAGAGAGCTTTAGTTATTTTTCTTAACACTGGATATTCAATAGCAGCCTTACAATAAAACTAAAAAACTTAGAAAATCTTACCAACAGCAATGGACTTATTTTGTTGGCAAGTCCTGTAGAAAGAAACACGGAAAAGCCTTTGTGCTCATTAAAATTGACAGATACAGCTCATTAATGAGACTATATCACCTCCCACAATATTACAATTTCCCAAATTCCATGACTTAAACTACAGTATATGAATCATTAATATTTTACAGATCATGACAATGCTTTAGAAACATTAGCTGATCTTCCCTGACAACTCCCATGAGACATGTGCCTCTGTGTTTGAATTTAGTTTAAAAATAAAAGTCCAAGTTATTGAACAACTATTAGCCCATTCCATGTATTTATATTTGAATATATATTTCATATATACATATATATATATATGGGAATTTAGTGAGGAAGGACAATGAGGCAATGTGATATGCCAACCTTTCTTACATAGGTCCCATTTTGTGTTCACACAGATGGGTTATCAACCAGCATCTCCTTAACATTTTTATTCAGACTGATAACAAAGAAGGCATCTAGCACATATCAGCCTGAGGATCTGCTAGCTCTTTTCTTATTTTTGAAGCAGTATTGTGGACCTACAGGAAGTTTCATGATGGCACAATGGCCAATATCTTTTTTAAAGGCAATAAAAACCACCAAAACCCCTTATATGCAATGAATCATTTGGTTGTGCCAGTTGGTACACCAGACTGCAACAGTAGGATGACTTCATCTACTACATCCTTGGTACATCTACATTATGCCCTGGCCAAAACCTCCTTCAGATCAGCCACTCTCTGTTCTCTGGACTTCTGAAGTCCTTTGACCATCAGAACAACCCCTGAGAGTCCTCACAGATGCTGAACTTCAGAACAGCTTTTGAAATGGGAAGCAACTGGATTGAAGCAAAACAAATCCTGTATTTTCAACCAGACTTTTTTCTTCTACCACATTGAGCTAAATT
>NW_010562729.1:113437-195677 GCF_000687285.1 Phaethon lepturus
TGACCTTATCAATTCCCCAGCCCAGACCTTGCTTGAAGCTGCTTTTCACCTGTCTCTTCCTTGGCCAGCTCAGCAGCCTAGTCTTCCCTTGTGCACATGCCAGTCAGAGGACCAGAGGAGCTGTACTTAAATGTTACATATGACATGATCTTCAAAAGGATGCTCTTTAAAAATACCCGTAAAAGATACATTTACCTCAGCGGGATCTTTTGAGACAGCTCCTATGAAGTCACCTAGACTTCAGCAGTTTACCAGTGATGGAGGAGGCTAACATCTATATAATAGGGACAGCATGGAGTTTCCCATGCAAACGCACAGGTTGTGCCAGCCTGTAAGATCGACCATAAATGTTTTTAGTAATTTGTACTAGAACTCCAGCAAAGGATTGCAGGCTCCAAGAGAGGCTCGAATCTAGTGCTTTCAAATGGGATTGTACTGTCTTGCCTATATTTTTCTTTAAAAGCACAGCTACAAAATCAAGTCGTCAAGCTAATGTGTATTTGCTGGCTTTATCTAAGCTCTTGTTACACATGCATTGGCTATGATAAGCCAATTAGACTCTTTTGAGACCCGGTACCATCTGTTGAAGAAATCCCTGGCAGTTCAGAAGGTAGTAGTCTCTCAGTCCCCCAGCGGGTTTCACATTTTACCACTCAGTACTCACAATTACCCTTCCTAGTGCCAGAATGGAAAAGAAAATGAAGAGAAAAGCTTTAGTCATTATCTGTCCTGAAAAGAGGCAGAAGAGACAAAGCATGTATTTGCGTATGTGTAAAGGGGGTTCTTGCGTTTCCACACTCACTGCACTTCTGATTTTACCTTGAAGAGATGTAGGTTTTCCATTACCATAGCAACCATATTAACAAATACCAGCGTAGACTTTACACAAATGATGTGATTGTCAGGAGTTGGGGATAGTCTAACAGGGTTTTATTAGCTTTTTCCCCCCCTAAAATACACGTTCATTAGCTAACATAAAACCACCGCTTTTGTTTTTCCTTAATGCATACTTATTTCATAACAGCACCATTTTTTGTTTAAGAGAATATATCTGTATTAAGAGCCTCTAAATCGATATACCTTATCTTTCATGCCTGAGAAAGGCATCACATGATTGCAGCATTCTTTAAAAGGCATAAACTGATTTTCATTAATGCTTCTCTCAGTGAGCTAACTGGGGGACTATAAATACAATTCCTGTCTTCAGGATTACTTAGTGTTTTTGGTCTGAAGGGGAAAAAAAATAAAAAGCAAGGAAAAAGATAATCTTCTGAGACAGATGGAAAGGAGCAGAGAATGTTCCGTATATCATCCAAAAATTAATGGTGAATCTGTTGGTTCCTTTAAAACGTAAAGATTTATCAAGGCTAAATTACACAGATTTCAACACCTAAACATTTCTGTTGCATGTTTTTTGTGGTTCATATGCATTTCTTGAATAAATTTCAGATAGTCCACTGGATTAAATATTAACTTTGGCAGATTTTCTTTCTAGAGAAAGCAAAATTTAATTTTATCTGGAGTGTAATGCTAATAGCAGTTTGCACTTCTCTAGTCCCTTCCATCTTCATACTTCCTTCCAAGCACTTCAAATGTCAGTCAAAACTACTAATTTGAAATACAGCCATGTTTTAAGCATAAAGAAACTAAGAACCCAACCCAAAGGGACAGAAAAAGTCTGGGGCATGATCAGCCATAGATCATGGCAAACATGAAGAGGTGATTAACTATTCTCAACACCTAAGCATTTGCTCAGCTTTCTATCAGCCAAATCAGACAGATGAAGTTTCCCAATGTCATCTAATAAACAAAGAATTTATGGATCTATTTAAATACAACCACAGCGTGTGTGTACAGACACTTGGTTAAAAAAAAGAAAAACAACACAACAACTTATCTATCCGAAGGATTATTTTGAATTCACATCTCATCTCCTTATCCAAAGCAGTGACTTACCTCCTGCACTAAATTTGCTTTCCGCTTCATGTAGGTATTATTCTAGCTCCAAAAATGGCTTTCTTCCAAACTCTTAAGTAGCACCATGTCAAAAACTGTTCAACAGCAATGCACTCATGACACCTGGCAGCCTACATTTCAGATTATGCATTACATTTTACATTTTAGATTATACACTACAATTATGCATTTCCACTCGACTGTCCATTCCAACCTGAGAAAGATACCAGAGTCCTGAAATAAAATTGTACAGAAGATTCTTACAGCAGGTAAATTAAGTCAAGTCCTGTTTTTCCTTATTTTGTACTTTCCATTTAGCTAAAACAGACTACTATTATCTGGAAAGTGGGTAAGGCACTACTCTTTCTACCTACAATTTCTTTTTACCTCTGCAATAAATCCTGTTTCCATTGGGCGTCTTTCATCCATATCTGGTTGGTTTGATAAAGATAACAAGCCATAGATAAACTTGCACTCAGCTATTTAAGCCCACTCTTCTTTTTCCACAAATACTGCAAAACCAAGTTGAAACAGGTGCTGCTAGGAAGACATTTCTAAGTGTTTTCTCCTTCATTCCCCTATTAGCTTCCCAAGCCTCTGTAAAGGGTTAGAAAGATTAGCTTTAACATTTTGACAATTTTAGCAGCAAATATTCATTGCCAGCAAATAGCTAATGTGCCATGAGGGCAAATTTCTTTTCTTTCTTTGCAAGCCATATTACATTACTAGGGTAAGCAGCTGCTTATTTCACCTACATTTAAAGCTGACTGAGCTCTTTATATCTTTTATACATCTGTGGCAGGTAGCACCTTGGAAAGCCTGCACCAGCCAACCAGGTTCCACACTTATTTCCATAGAAAGTTCTCTCCCAATATATTCTAATTATGCCTAAAACATTTATAGAACAGCTTCCATTTCAAAAATTGCTCACAAGCCTAATATACCATAGAACAGATTCACTTCACCTACCCCAGGCAAATCGCATAGCACTTTGATAGCTCTCAACACTACCACAGTCTACATTTTCAGGATTGCTGTGAAGGGAAAAATATGTCCACCTAACATTTCAAGGATAATTTAGATAGATATATAGTATGCTATAACTGCATAGTATGGGGTGATATTCAGACTCTAGGATTAAAAATTGCCAAGGGTGTAAAAACTATCAAATGCATCTTAAATGTCCATCAACATACGCAGTATTGATTTTACATCTTATTAACAGTAGTTTTCACAAACTAGCATTCTTCACCAGCATTACTATAAGATTTTGTTTTTAAAATTTTCTTTGTTTAAAGAAATTCTCAGTTTTCATAAAACATTTAATTGGAAAAAGTTGGCCTTTTTCCAGTCAAGAAAGAACACTGTGATTTCAAACAGAAAAGGCTCCACAATATTTAGTAGCCTGGGGTACCTATGCGGGATAGGTAAATCCCTGTTTCAAAACTCTAAGAATTATTTTTTGAAATCACATTTCCTGTTTTCAGGTAAGTTCTCTTTATAATATGACAAGTGAGAGATGTTTATTGCCAGTACTTATCTGCTGCACGTTCAGGTTTAACAGTGGTGTGCACTACATGCAACACTTTCTCTGGGTTTCCTAGGAGTTGTCCTAGATGTTACACAGGCTGGTTTGGAGAAGGTCTGAGATAATTTTGGGGTGGTATGGCTGAAGGTTTTTCCCTCTATTTACTTTAGACGCATTGTAATTGTAAGGCAAATGTCTGAAATAAAAGCTTACAAGGGCAGGGAGACAGAAATATTCAACATAGGCAAGAAAAAGGGTTCTCTGCAGCTGATCTTTCTTTCATACTTGGATAGTCAAGTGCAAAAGATCTGATGCCAGATTTGCAAGCAAGACCTAAACATTCAGATTTCCAAAGTTCAAGAAGATTGTCGTACACTGAGTAACTCAGATCCCTTGGCAGTAGAGCATCAAAACAAACCACAAGACGACCAAGAGCCTGGTCTGACAAAAAGTTATTCTTTAGATGTACCATGCTCTGTCAGTACCACATAATGTGACGTTATGCAGAAGTACCCAAACTAGCCTAAGCATGCCAGCCAGTACAGACCTGCCTTAATGGATTTCTCCGTCTAGGTTCATTACTCCTTTTGAGAAGCACCTTGCCAAAATGGCAAAGCAAGTTATAAGCATCTCTGCATGACACTACATTATGTTCCAAAGATTTAGAGCAGTAGGTAGCTTTGGCTAAACTCAGGGGGTTAAAAAAAAAAAAAACAGCAAAGCCCGTTGACTTTTGCGACTAATTACTAACTGCCTGTTCACTGCGTCAAATCACACTCTAGATGAGAAGTCAGTTAATTTTTAAACATTTTTTTTTAATTGAGAAACACTGTTTTGGTAATTAAAGTGCACACGTGGTACCTTCAAGGAATTTTTATTGTGCTTGAGAAAGATGCCAGGCTAATACAGCCAGGGAAATTGAACCACTCCATTAAAGCAGAGACAAGTACAGCATGGGTAGTAGCTGTGAAAGCTGCCTCCACAGCTCTGACAGCCAAACTACATTAATCACAGCCACGAGGGGACAGAGTTAAGAAAAAGGGTAGCACTGCACATCTACACCCGTACAAAACTTGGCCTTACTGAATGATTGTCAGGGAGTGGCAGCCGCATGGTGTGGACAGCTGCCCACAAGTCATCAGCCAGACCTGCCAGCTTATTGAATGCGACAAGCCAAACAGCTGTCAGACAGTAACAAATGTTTGCCATAACCACCAGAGAAAAAAAGATTATTTATGCCATTACTAATCTTGTGAGCCACCCTTTTGCTTCATTACTTTAACAGACACCCCTAAGAGATATCCTGGGCTCCAGGTTTCTTGATGCCACTAGTGATACATATGTGGAAAGCAGCATGTTAATTGAATCATGCATAGCCCTAACCTTTACTGCTATAGTTTGCTGCTGGGAATGCTTAAAAGACATTACCCCATTTCAATATTGTTGCAGCCTGACTTATACTATTCTGAATTTCAATGCCAAGAAGAAGGAAATCACCATCAATATTGCATGACTTCCTGCTATCTCAACATGCACAGACTACGAGACCTTTTAAAGAGGACAGCAATAATACGATCACAGAGAGAAGAAAGAAATACTAGATTCTTTGTCATACTAGCTCATTTTTGACGCAACAGGTATTTCTCTGATGGTTCCTTTCTGAGGTTTTTAAACAGTGATTTTAAGATCCTTACTGAAAGCCATGAAATATCACAGTAATTTGGGAAGATTCAGAAGTGGAAGTTGAAAGGAGAGGCAGCTGCACCACCCCACCGGTCTCGGTCTCTCTCACACAGGCACACAGACAAAACTCTGCTGAGAGTTACACCCTGAAAAACATTCTGACACTCATCAGCAAGGAGCAGCCTGAATATGGGGAGGATGGGAAGGGCACAGGGACAATGTGGAATGGGTGCAGTATTTGCATCACTGTCTGAAGAGCTAGGTTCAACTCCCACCTGTGTGACCTTGGGTAAGACACTTCTATGACTATATCCATCATTTACAGGGAAACATAGTAAAACATAAATGACTGTCAGTTAATGCTCTTTCTGCCTAGAGCTTGTTCGCCCTACTATTACACCAAGTCCATCACAAGCTTTGGATAGGTTCATCAGGTAGCACAAAAGTAAACAACAGTAGCTGCCCAATTGAAAATACCCCTGAGCTAGGCCTTATGCTCACTGAAATGCTCTTTATTCATTAAGCTTTAAGCTAAAATCAGGTACCACTGCACAAGCATCAAGGTAAACCAGCTTGAGTCACTGGTCAGAAAGGAAGACAATGCAGGTAGAAAAGCAGCCTAAAAATGATTGCAACACCTTTGTTCAGGCTGCAATGTTTCGGGTTTTTGTAGTGCCTGCAAAGTGCTCGATGCTTCAAAAAAGATAAAAGAAGGACACGTAAGGCCGTAAAGCTGAATGTTTTTAAGACTCATGCTTACTAAAAGTGACAAGCAGTAGAAAAGTCAATTGCTCAGCTATAATCTAGAGGTAGGCCAGTAGAGCCCTGATTGCTGTTTTTTAAATCTGGAAGAGAACAAACTCTATTAAGATAAGGAATATTCCTTGGCAAGGTTATCAAGAGTTCGCAGCCAGGCTCTTTACAGTGGTACTTGAAGGGGAGACAACAGGTAAAAGTTGAAAAAAAACCCAAACACAAAACCAAAAGAGAGGTTCATATTGGGTGTGAAGAAAGTTTTTTGTCATGAGGACAGCCAAACAGTGGAACAGGGTGCCCAGAAAGGTTTTGCAATCCCCATCCATGGGGGTTTTCACAACCAGACCCGATAAAGCTCTAAGCAACCTGATTTGATCTCACAGCTGACCCTGTGTCAAGTAGGAGGTTGAACTAGAGACCTTCTGAAGCCCTTTCCAACGTGATTTATCTTGTGATCCTAGGATCTGCCCAAAATAACCAGAGATATTTATAGAAAAACATTCCATGCATAGGAAAGATCAATGAATAATTCAATCAAAGGGAAGAAAGCGTGTATAAAAGGGAGAGGAGGGCTTTACATGTAACTCTTTCAGATGTATATGGAGACGTATTAACTTTGCTTTTGCAATGTATAAAATTTTCTATTTGGAAAAGAAATGCCACCATACTTGGGAAGAAAAAAATAAAATTACAATACTCTCTCATCAAAATTGTCCTAGTATGATAACCTTCTTCCAAAGTAGATTGTTTATGATGAATACATTACCAAGACTATTTTTACTTCTTTCTCAAGAAAGCAACATTTATTTCTTTAAATTATTTATCTCAGGGAAAATTGGCAAGTTTCAGGACTAAACTAAATGAACACAAGAAGTCTTCACCCTATGTCATCAAGGAGTAAAAACTAGGAAGACTCTGTCCTTTTCACTCCTCGAAAGTTTAGTGGTTATTCTCTGTCCTTGCAATATTCACGAGCTCTTGTCTTCACTTTCTCTTGTTTCTTTCATCTCTCTCTCTCAGTGGGTAAGAGGCAAGTTGCACATTGTTGTCCTGTGATTCATTCTGAATGCAAAACTACCCTTTTAGTATGACATGTGGTGTTAATCACCATCTTCCTCTCACTTGATGTCAGAGTTGGCAATTTTCTAGCATCTTCACTGGGTGGCCATGTGTACATCATTTCCCATTTCTTCATTGCAACCAAGTGTGGGTAGCAACTGCAACTAAACTAACCTATTTCAAGAGATTTTTTTCATTCTTTTTAAATATTCAGAACCTGTCTCATTTTTAGACAGTGTTAGATATTAGACAGATTAAACTAATCTCAATTCCAATAGATATAAATCAATGCATGTTTTAATACCGGGGGTTTTTGTTTGTTTTTCTTTATCCATGTCACTGTATTCCTCTCAGCTGTTTATTTATATGAGGGGAAAGCCAAGTACATTTTTCCACCCCCTGCCAATAAGCTGATTGTTCCTTGGCTCAAGCTGTTCAATATATTCCAGACTAGGGCAGGGAAGTTATTTGTCCTCAACAGTTTGGCAGCGTTCTGCTATTTTAAAGATACGCTGTGTTTTACACCCCATTTGTAACTACTTATCACTGGTGGACTTAAATATCTTTGTATTAGTTCTTGATTCCCAGAGGTCAAGATGCATGTTAAAATATCTAATTCTTTCCTCCTCTGCGTTTGTGCTGTGTGCTAGTTCTATTAGAAAAATTTGATTAGCTGAAGTTGCAGCGTTAAGATTTGCATGAGGTTGGTTGAGTAGGTGTTTCTGAGCCCCTAAGGTTTCACAGAGAATACCACTACTAAATTCCTTGTACAGCAAATGTCAGTTCTCACCAGGAAGCAAACTCAATGAGAGCTGTGGAATCTGCAAACAAGTAACAGGAATATATAATGAATTTGTAAAGTCTCACTCTCACTAAGATGTTTAGTATGTCTATGAAATGAACAGTTCAACATTTCCCCTTTCTACAGCTAATGTGTATCAGCCTCTCTGTAGCACCAAGAGTAAATGCAAAATCTATTATGGCTTCATAAATATTTTCCTAAAATAAACCCCAAAGTCTAGAAGTATGTGCTGTTAGATATCACCTATGCACCAAACCTTCACTCATTCTTCAATTATGCAACTTCTCAACAACCTAGCTCACTGCACCCTCCACACCTACACCATGCGTTTTAATCAATTTACACACAGATAACCCATAGCAGAATATTTCAGCCTAGAAAGTGATAATTATACTCAACATAGGACAATATGAACATGTAAAAGATGTGCATAAACACTAATGCACACCCACCGCAGTAAAACATCTGGCATTACACACAATGAGAAAGGACGATTTCATTAATAGGTTAAAATCCCACTTGATATAAAGTCATCTCCTATAGAGAAGTCTACATGGGAAATTTAGAGTGTGGATATTGTTGATAATGATGGAGCAGAGCAAAAAGATAATACGGAGGAGACTGGGGAGTACACAGTAGGAAAAACCAAGACACTAATAAAAGATGGCATAACAACAGACAGAAGAAAGAGAATAAGAACATAAGCATTATTTGAACAGCATTAAAAAATGCATACTTGACCTTATTAAAAGATTTACTAACTTTTAACGAAATAGCTCTATTTAAATGGTAAGTATGATGCTGCAAAGAACCCTTTTCAAACATGTAGTGATAATTCCTTACAGTACTATCCCTAGTAATAAATCTTTTGATCTTAGCAACAAAAGAATCAAAATGAAAGAGTAGTCTCAGAAAAACATGGATTTTTTTCCCATGCTTTCACACTAAATCTACTCAGCAAAACAAATTACAGAAGGTCAAGGTACAGCAGAAAGAATAATTTAGGTCAAAAGGTTTATTTATAATATCCAGTGAAAATCCATCATCACAAGTAACAGAAAAATATTCCCTTTTCTGGAAGTGTAATTGCATGCAATGGCACCCAGATAAGTTATAGTAGGAACCTAGATAATAATCAAGCAGATAAAGGACTGATGATGAACGAAACAAAATGTTAACAGACAAGTAGCTAGTCACTTCCATATTGAACGACACATTTAATGAAATAAAATGGCTGCAAACAATATTTTTCAGTTTGAAATTGAAGTATAATTTGTGCTTTGAAGCTACCATATCACAAGAAATTGCCAAATTTGTTTGCATATGTGTGCATGTGAGATTGACTGATTCAGTAGGTGGCATGGAAAAAATACATAACACTAATGTTGTCCACAACTATAAGAACTGGCACTTTGCAAGAGGAAAGTAGGCCAAAAGGGCAGGGCAGAATGCAAGAATACTGGCATTGAAAGAACCTTGGATCACCTATTTTATGTACAAACAAGCACCTCTGCTCTGACAGCAGTTTTACAAGCATTAAATTAGTAAGGAAAAGAAAAAAAATATTTCTCAAAACATTTTTTGGAACCAGTAGAAGGCAGAGAATATCTTCTATGTGAGGAAAACTAAGTAGACTAAAACTGCACCATCTGGCTTAGAGAGATATATGATATGATGAAGGGATGATTTTACAGGAGTCTATAAAACCATGAGATAAGCAACAGGAAGAATAAGGTCATTAGTGCTGCTCACAATGTGAAAATACAAGCAGAGTGCATCAGTTGAAATTATAGGTAGCAGGTTAAAAAACAAGAAGAAGAGGTATTTCATTTAACATATCTAGACTCTGAAATTCACCAACACAGGATGTGGCGATTAGGAGGAAAAGGGATTTTTAATTGGCTGACCACATTTTCAACACCTGGCACCCCCTCCATCCTGGCCTTAGGGAACAAGTAGAAAAAATTACTTGTAAAGAGAGATGGAAAACCCCTGTTATTGTTACAGAATTTTTTTTTTTTGAGGTTACATCCACTATTTTTATTGTTCAGCTGTGTGCCACGTAAGATAGAGAAATATGGATAATCACCTATCATTTCCTTTTTGTGTTCACATTCAATCCAGAAGCATTATTACCAATGCATACAAGATTTTAAACCATGAATTTTTCTAAGAAAAGTTCATTCATTGAAGATGTATTAGCCTTGTGGCAAAACCAATGCTGGTTTTCTGAATACATAACCCTGTTGTCCAATAGGCATGTTGGAAGACATTTTCTCAGAGGACACATTTCTGATGCCCAACATCCCTGTATCGCACAGTTGTGCAAAGCAATCAGATCCTTCACACACACGAATATATAAGCTCTGTGGCAAAGAAACAAACATAAACACATGCTATGAGTTACTTAACTGCAGAAGGCTGCAAAGTCAAAGTTGGAATTAGAAATCTGTTACAGGTTTCAAACATTAACATTTTATCACAGCAATTTGGTATAAACCACTATGACACTTTTTTAAAATACCAGTCATGTGGGCAGCAACGTCTTGGTTATTTCCCACTGTTGCTTGGATATTTTATAAATATGATCTGTGTTCCAAGAACTGTTTTTCTTTTGCTGTGCAGAATTTTTCTCCCAGTGTTAGTTTTTCACTAGTGATAAACTGTATTTTCACTTTTAAAAAGTATGTGGCATTTACTTGCACTTTGTTTTTAATCATCCAGTGTGCATTCCACAACTAGACATCATCTTGAATTAATTATTGGAAGAAAATATAATGAATAGGTGCAAATAGAAATATACAAAAAATTCCTATTAAGAAGTATAAATATGCTTCTACAAACAACTTTTCAACTGATATCCTTTTTCATGAAAGCCTGGCAGAGCCGCATACATTTCTCTAATGACTCCCATCTGTGCTCTCATCTATAATAAGGAGCTGACTGATATAAGATGGGGTAGTTTTCTATTCTATCAAATGTGTTTCTTCAACTTCAAAACCAAACTCATCGAGG
Organism: Phaethon lepturus; assembly: GCF_000687285.1. Classification (NCBI taxonomy): domain Eukaryota; kingdom Metazoa; phylum Chordata; class Aves; order Phaethontiformes; family Phaethontidae; genus Phaethon; species Phaethon lepturus. The sequence goes on from NW_010562729.1 coordinate 124,237, forward strand.
CACATGGTTTCTCAGAGCACAGCCCACAGAAGAGGAAGAGTCTCTCATGAACAAAAACCAGGTGAAAAGCTGATTTGCATATTTGTCTAGTCTGCAAGCAAAGCCTATGGAATTAATAACAGAAATTTAATTTGTGCTCAGCGTACTCCATTTTTCATACAATTTCTTTACTCGCCTAGATCTGGAAATACTATTTGACAACGAAGCTTAAGTATTGGTTTCAAAATTATTAATTTATTTTTTCTATTTCTATTTAATCTATTTTTCTATTTCTATTTTTCTTATTTTTACCTATTTCTGTTGGGTAATTTATTGTCACAATCTTTGCCATTATCCAGGCAGCTCTATTTGTAAATCATTAAAATAATTAACTGTTGTTTTCCACCCAAAATGAAGTTGCTCAAAAGTAGGAAAAACAGCTTAAAGATCTGATTCAGCTTGCTTTGCATACCACCTGTCGCTCTCCTTGTGGACAGCCAGAAAGAGGTATGGCACCATTAAACAAATCCACCCAGAGTGCATTAGAGGAAAAAAAAAATTACACTAAACTAATAACAGACCTGACTGCTTTTCAGTCATACAGAAGCTTTTAATTTGCAGCTTTGTGTAACAAATATGGCAATACTGTCTTGTGCCCATCAAGAAGGCCCTTGTCAATGGCCCTGTGAGCAGCTGTACGTAACAGACAGAACAAGCAATGACAAAGGACAAAGAAAATGTACATGTCCAGGCTGGGAGAAGACCTCGGAAATAACATACACCACCTATATTTTTTTATTTCCACTTAAAAAAGGAAAAATACCAATTCCTCTGCAGAACTTTTTTAAAAATTATTTTTACTAGTGATATAACTGCTCTATAAAGCCTAGAATATTTCAGGTATGTCAGCAGGTAGGGTTTTATCTTAGACAATGCCTAATAATAAAGGCAACAGCTTTGTGCAGATAATAAACTGTCATTAGAAAGAACAGAATGTACACATGAAGATGCACAAATAGTCCTTTGATAGAGAGGTGTTACACACCCAGCTTTTCTCCAAATGCTCCAGTATTGACTAGTAAAGAGTAGTTTGATTCCAGGCCACTGCCAGCTTTTCATTACTGTTATTTTGGTGTCTTTCCATGGAAGCATGATCTCCTATTTCATAGCTGTCAAATGTGTTATGAAAATAAGTAAAAACCTTGTTCATACATGTTGAGCTTTACATTTCAGTGTAGGCAGTCTATTCCAACAAGATATACTTGATAAGGTTGACAAGGAATTATTTCCTTTATGTCTTTCAGGAGTTTCACTCATATAACACTTCATTAAAAATGCATCTGTATACTGTTAATTGTGTATGGAAAAATATGTAGAGAAGATACATTTACAGATGAGTAGTAAATTCCTATTTTTAAATCTGTCATGGTTTAACCCCAGCCAGCAACTAAGCACAACAAAATCCAAAACCAAAGGGCCTACAACAGATTTTGTATGCTCAAGGCTTCACACCATTTGCTGTTCCAAAAAGTACCAACATATGTTATTTATGATGTCAGAAAGGGCTGCATGAATCCAGGACTCTAAAACTTGCAGTAGCACTTCAATTTAGTCACAATTAAATTCAGCAAAGTGAATCATGCACCATGTTTCCAGCAATGTGTGCTATCCCAAAAAGCTAACCTACAAAGGATTGATACTTTTATTCAGTTCCCTAATTTAGCTGCCTCTGCCTGCAACTACACCATACTGCCTTTTCATCCTATATCACACTTTCAACATAGCTGGGTTAAAATTGCCTTTGCAATTATTACTAAGTAATAAGCAGAAAACCAATTCCCGTATTCAAGGAAATTGTAATTTGAGAAGATAATGAAGCAATAATACAGTGTCTCCTGGTTATCAAAATCCCTGAACACTTTCACAAGTGTATGCCAAGAGCCTTAAATCAGCCAGTGTCCTGGTTAGACTGCAGTTTGGTTACCTCTGTCTTTCCTCTTACCTGGTTTTGTCTAAATTGGAAACTTCCCCAAGTAAAGCTACATTTGTTTTTTAAGCTGTCCTTGATCACTCTTTTCTGCTAATTGCTTCCTAACCTATGTCAAGCCCTGTAATTTCCCACCAGTACTTACATCACCCGGTACTCCACCAGAAACAGCAGTATTGGGAATGCTGACCTACGAAGAACGCCATAAGGCTGCAGATGTTCTTAAGTGCCATGTTGTCTAATCCACCTCTCAGTAAGCCCAGATGCCACAGTAATTAAAAGCTGGAAACCATCCAGAGGCTAGTGTATAGCACACTCCCAAAACTCTCCAACATGTAGAGATACTCTAATTTTATTAATACATAATTTTAGGAAAATAGATTTAATGAGAGTTACAGCAACAGACACAAATATAAACTAGGATGTGCATTTATAGAGAGAAGTAACAAGGGTCATCCCCACATACACACATTGTAGGTGTAGTTGATACTTAGATATTATCTAACTATAGTGCACTGGAATATTCATGAAGGTGTGTTTATTTTTACTCATCTTTTACTCACCGAATTCCAAACTTTTTCTGTAACATTGCCAATAAGAATGTGTAAAAAAATTATAACCACAAGTACAAACATTTATGCTTCATTGCACAAACGTTTGTACTAAACAAACCTCAAAGGGGTATGTCCTTTACCAAAGCAACCTCATTTAAAAATTTAATTGCATATTCAAAGGAAATACTTCTTAAATATTTCTCCCTTAGCTCTAGGAACACAAAAGATACATTATCCACAACTTTCAGTCAAGTATTTTTATGACCATCAAAATTAAATGAAAAATATTTTGAAGTGGAAGATTCCATACAGCAGCACATAGACCTGACAAAAGTGCAATATACTAGCCAAACTTTTTTTTTTTCTTACAAAAGTCAAGGCTTATCTTCTCTGCATGCTTTAGAGAAAATATTATCCTTATTGATTATCAGTACATCTCCTTGAAGATTAAAATTACTAAATGATTCTTCATTACAGAATATTTTTATCTTCAACACCCTCAATAGATACCATCACAAAGGATGTGCTTACAAACAGAGACAACAATTTCTTCCTCTCTAAATACATGAAACATAGAGGCAACTATAGAGAGTAATTGCATTTAACATAATTGGCTAACTATGCACATCCTTCACTACACATCGACATTAAAGCTAAGCCTTTAATGCCTTTCTAGGTTACATGTTTGGACACAGCCACAGCAAAGGACAAATGACCACGATTATTGTTTTTGATTTTACTGCTTATTTCACCTCCATCCATTGCATAAAGGTTATAATGTAGCAAATCAAACGCAAGAGGAAATTTTAGATGAAAGGATGATGACCAAATCTTGAACACTGTAGAAGGCTTTCTTGAGCGAGCAACTAGGATGTCTCTGGGCAGAAAAATGCCCCACCGCTAGAAAAAGTAAGTTCATCTTAATTAGTAGATTGATGAGTACAATTACATTCTATTATGAAAAAGGACTGACTTAGTAGAGCCCCGAGTCCCTAAAATTGGCTTGGAGATTCTAGCAGCATTCCATGATTCCCCATGAAATATGCAGTACTTTCAGCTGCCAAGTAGAAATCGACTCTGAGGGTACTCTGAACACTTCCACACATGAAAATAATAATGCAACTATCGTATGCCTATGCATGATCCCATGTATAAATGGAGACCCTAGGTTACAACCATCCAATTATCACCTATGTTATCTCAGTAAGTAATTGGGCTTTGATCTCTCTTACTGATTTCTATTGAAATATGAAGTGAGTCTTCGAAACAAAAAGCTATTTGTTCAAGAAAACATAGGAGGTTACAAAGAAGTGCACAGGACCTATACGCAAGTTTTTCTTGCAAGTTTTGGTAGGTCCAGTTCTAAGTACCTACCATAATTTGGAACAGATGAAATGGCTGTCCAGAAGCCTTTGTCTTAACCTGATTTAATCAGTGTGCATTCCTCTGAGCTCACAGGTAGAGTTTCATTCTTTTCAAAATTTCTTTGTCTGTTCTGGGAATTTGGAGCCTGCCCAATCTAGTTAGCTCATCAATAAAGGGATAGAGGACAAAAGTACACTTCTATAAAAGAGTTTGCTGTTCATTCAGCACCTTCAGTTATGTTACTATCATTGCCACCTTCATGCAGGTCTCCTTCAGGACTGAATTAATGGTTTTACTTCAGTAGCAGAGTATGGAGAAAAAAAAAATAATAAGGTGTGCACCAGTGATATTAATTAGAAATAACCACGACATGCCCCACTATGGCAACAAGCTCCTTACAGAAAAGGATATAGGCAAGGATGACTGAGTATTGTACTGTCAGTTTTCTAAAGAAGGGAACATCTTATCAGGGTCGCATACTGGTGTTCTGGGGCTCTGGAGTCAACACCCTGCCACTACCATAGGTTATACTTTTTTCTGCAAGTTAGGGAAAAGGCAAACAACATAAGCATACAGGAGATAACTGCAGTTATGATATGGGCTGCTCAGATACTGTGATAACAGAAACCAGATAGTTGTCTTAGAGACATTTTCCTAGACAGAAAATAATATCTTCCCTAATAGATATGAGGACCTATTAATGAGAATATTAAGTAAATACAAAAATAATTAATTTCCCTTTTAATTAAAAGACATTTAATCATTTACTAACCAGCATAAGCCTGCGCAGAGAGAACAAAATGACAGAGAATCAACTTTCCAATGTTAACACTGAAATTTGGTTATGCAAAGTTTACAGTACAATCTAAAACTGCAGTAATAAGAATAAAGAAGAGTCTTTCAGAGCTTTTCAGATCACAATCCACATGTGCAGATGAGATCATGCTAGCTCTATGGTTTGTGGCAAGAGCATGACAGTAACCAAGACAACAGCACAAATGCTTACTACCAATTCCTCTTGCTACAGTACAGAGAACGTGGTGACCAGCCTATTCTTGCCTCCAGATAAAGCCTAGTCATCTATATTAGCACCAGATCTCATTAAGACTAAAGCTTGTTTCAGCTAATTAACATCAACTCTTACATTTATCATGCCCAGTTTTAGTCAGCTGGTGCATGTTTAGGGGTTCAAATTGGGGAGCAAAGGATTTCTAAGTTGTACTACAACACTCAAAAGAAGCAAATATTAACAAATTCCTGGCAAACTGCATAGGGTAGAAATATTTGTACAAGGATGAGTCCTACAAGTACATTGACTTACCATTGATACTCTGCTGCACTATTTTGTATACAACAGAGCACTTCAGCATACATGCTATTCCCCTTTATTTCTGTTAGATCTAAACACATGTTTAAGTCCTCCAAGTTTGTAGAGTGGCATTTCGTTCGAAATTGGATCCCTTCTTTATAGGGAAGAATGAAACAACTCTTTCATATTTACCAGTCTTGAACTCTAGCCACTCCAGTACAATGTGAATGCATTTCTGAACTTTGAAATATGTTCCATTAAATTTCAGTGCACCTCAGCTCTTATTGCTTTCTAGTCAGTTGAATGCTTATCTGTAAAAAACCTTCTGAGTTATGTTCATCATTACTTTCAGGTTCATGGCTGCTCTAGCTTCCCTGACAACATCAGAATGACCTCATTCTTCACATTCATTTGTTCTTCCCATAAATAAATATCTCAGGTCACATAAGTTCATTTCAAAGAGGTGTCGTCTTTTGCTAAGCACCACAACACGTCAGTCATCCAGACGTGCGATGGTCTTCAGCTACCTAATTCATCATGGACTCTCTCAGCACACACCTTCCCTTTGCACTTACCCACAGGCTTAATCCAAAGTTTATTGAAGCCAAAAGGCTTAAAGGAGCCTTCTTCCTTTTCAGCATCCTTTAGATGAGCTGTATTTTCTAACCTGCAGTTCTTGATGCAAAAAATTACATTCAAGTAAACATGTTTCTGTCTATTCTGGTGACCAGTCATTATCAAATGCAAATTAATTCTTCCCTCTTTAAAACATAAGTACCATCTGGGGGGGCCATGAAATTCTACAATTTTTTAAAAAGTACTGTTGCTATTATCTGTTATTTAATAAGCTCCTGAGGCATCACAGGAAACGTATTTCAGCAGAAGGGCTACAAAATCCACCCACCTAAAATTTACCACAGGTATGTGCATTAAAAAGACAGCTTGGGACTCAGTTCTTCTTACTTTGAGTTCTGTATTTTATTCAATCATTGTGACAACACAGACATAGAGGACAATCTACCAAACCTCAATTTCTTATATAAAACCATTTCCCTTTACAGTGATTAAATTCCTCTATCAATAGCTAATTATTCTCATATCACAAAATCTCACAACTGCACTTAATTTTTTTTGGCAAGAATCCATATTTTATTGTGTGCTAAGCTACATCCAAACTACTTAAGGTTTTTTTGGCCTGTTTTTTTGAGAACGTGTCAAACTTCTCTAAAACGACTGTATTCTCACCGTAGGTTTTATGGAAGAAATCTTGTCACCATTTTGTAAGATGGCAAACAGAGGCAAAAGTGAGGTTAACTAAGAGAGACAGGGCATCTTTTGGGGAATCATATTATTGCCATTGTAACTGCATGGCCATACTCGTTATCTCCTTTTATTGAAAAAAAAAAAAAATCAAATAAACTTTTAAACAAAAAAGTTACGGGCATGCAGCGTTGCAAGCTATTAGATTACCGCATCTTTGCACTTTCTGCCCTAATGGTGCATTTTGAGAGCTGCTAGTCAGTTATAAACAATTATATAGAAGTTGATTGGATGCTAAAATAGAAATGGAGTGGATTTGTTCTTATTTATCCAAGAAACCTGTTGCTCATTTTATTTTTATTGTTTTCCCCAATACTATTCTGCTGCATTGCAATTAAATTAAAAGGCCCAACTGGCAAACTATAACAAGTTATTGCACTGATATAACCTATTCAGGGAATTGAAAAAGGCTAAAACTTTCTCAGCATGCAGCAAGGTTTTATAAGAAAATCATCCACAGTTCCTTCTGTAATGAGAATTTGCATATCAAATACTCATTAGTTTGAAGTGGTGGTGAAGTGTTTACAAAAGGTCAAATCCATAGCCTCTTTCATAGCCATTAAAGAAAATAATTATAACAGAAATAATTATAAAATATTTTAACAAAGTGTATTTGGTTGCTACTTGCAACTATTTATCAAAGATTCCTGCAGGTTAAGAACCACATGTTTCAACATGTGCAAGAGTACAAAAATGGAGCCAAATGTCAGAAAGGATATGAAGAAAACCTTAAATTTTAGAAGTTAAATATATTAGAAATTCCGAAATATAACATAACCGAAAACAAATAAAATTTTCTAACATGCATGAAACATCTTAGAAAATCATCTGCACCCTCCTCTCTCTTGTTTCAACATGCTCTTCCCCAATGTATCTGAATTTTACATTTCTAACATATGCCAGTTTAACTCTCTTATGCTGTTGATTAAGTCTGCATGCACATACTTTGGTTATGATATTGTTAAAGTTACAATGTTGTCAAACATTTAACTAAGTTAAATTTTAGCAAGTACATGGAAAAAACCCTAGCCTGCCTCCACGAATGTTTTATGAGGATACTCAAGCTATTATCAAATTTACAAATATTTTAAACTAATGAGTTCACATGCTTGTATTATGTCATTAACAGAATCATCTTCCTTTCTTTGTATTAAAGATGAAACCATCAGACACCTAATTGTCAGACTGAATTCCCTTCTGCTTGTTGCTGAAAGGGACTCTTTCTAGTTGTGACTGCTGAAAGTCTCCACATGAAAACCTTAATACTGTCAGCCTTATTTTAGGGTATGTTAGACTTTATAATGGAATCTGATTTTTAGATTCTGAGCTCTAGACACACACCAGAAGATCTCTTCTATATGCAGGTTCAAAATACGATTTACTAGAGGCCATATAGAAATGTTGTGTATATGGACAACTATAAATAAAAATTATTTTTATATATTTTATATGTATATAATTTGTGTATATCTATTTTACATGTATCTAGTCTTCACTTCGCAACTGGTCTACTAAGAAATGTGCGTTCAATATTTTACCTCTATAACACCCAATTTACTGCCACTGAAGCATGTGGCAGAAGCTAAAAGCAAGCTAACTTTTCCAGCTCAAGCATTGGCCATAACTGAATGGGTTTCTTGTCACTATAATTACTGTAAATTTCCCATTTATCTTCTACCTGAACAGATTACAGAGAGAGTGCAGTAATGAACTGCAGAAGCCTTTCTGAAGGCAGCCAACAGCCAGCACAGAGCGTGTCACCCAGAGCAGTAAATCATCATTCTTTATCATGCATATATACCCAACCACACTTCCATCTGTAAAGTACAGCTGAGACCTTTAAAAAAAAAAAAACAAAACATGTAACTGTGTAGTGTTTTCTGAAAAGACCATTTGAGACAACCTGATCTAGATTTGTCAGAGTAACTTCACAGAATCTAAACACACCAGACCTGAGCTTAGCACCGCTCATTCATCCCTGCAGCAGATTCTGCAGAGCTACGCCGGTACCCTTTCTCCCTTCCCTTGCAAACCCCATGCTGTAGAGATGTCCATGTGCTAAAAACATTTCTGCTCCTCGCTTGTATTCTTCATAGCTGACAAGACTTTAGAGACCCCCCTACTCTCCTTTGCTACCAGAGACACCAAAACTTTTCAGAACAAGAGAGAAACACACCTGTTTTTCACCTACTGATGTGTTGTCTGCTAAAGGAGTGGTAAAGGGGAGGTAAAGATCAGCACATTTGGTTTTCAAATTACACCATTAGTGTAAGAAGACTCAGAATATTCTCTGCTTCTGAGAGAGCACATACAACAGTGCTCCTACTGGAACGATTTCAAAACCTTTCAAAACCTCTTTGCATGTCTTTGCTTTAGTCCTATTTTCTCCCAGATAGCACAGGCATGTCAGGTGTTTTGAAGTCTAGGATAACGACAGTTCAATTCAATGATCACCTACCAGCACCATTATACAGCTGTCTGATTGCTGTGGCAGACCAGAGATTTTGGCAATAGCAACTACACCTTTTAACATGAATTTTCTGGTAAAATAATCTAATTTTACAACATAGCTAGAAATCCTCAAAAAGCCCATGAACCCATGCTAATTATTTTATTCAACAGTTTACCAACCATTCTCTAGGTCTATACATCTTCCTTCCCACATAGCAACCTTTTGAATCAATGTGTCACTGGAGTGTCAAAAATAGTTTAAGGATCAATGAGCTATAACTCTCACATTGCTGCAATATCTTTATTTTTCAGTAAGCTGTAAGCTCATTCTTTCCTTGTCTTGTTTTATTACTTTTCCTTCCATTCTAGGCCTCCCTCTGATATGCCACATGGTCCGAAACAGGCAGGAGTCTCTGTGTCAGCTATAATAGGTGAACTTGATAGTCATTTGTTCTTCTCTACTTGCCAATTATTTACATCCTCATCCTAACTCTTCCCCCAGCTTTTTAAAAAATGCCATTATATCTCATATTTCAAAAATAATCTTGCTTCCAAGCCCAGGCCTTTCTACCGACTTAATAGAGCCTGTACCCCCAAAAAAGGAGAAAAAAAAAAAAGCCTTTGACACCAAATGCTTCTATTATTGCAGACTTTAGTAACAGGGCTGACAAAGTTACCTGTTCTTTGCCACAGCCTCTGCCTTTCTGGGGAACACTGTGCACTGCTGCAAGATATGAATAAAAATTGTAGAGGAGCATATTGCCATGGAAATACTTACAAGTGCCTTCATTTCTGAGTCACACTACCACAGGGAGTTTCCAGCTTGCTGGGAATGACTCAAGTGTTTATCTCCCAGTTGCAAATTATATCCCAATTATGTCTGTATTCTGAAAGTATCCCCTTTTCTCATTATTTTCTCTCTTGAGTTGTGTTCCGCAGCTCCTGCCCCATGAAACTATTGTCTTTATTCTTTTTGCTTTTCTATTCTCTTCTCTAAACAGATATGAAGAGAAGTCACAGCTTCAAATATAGATTGTTAGGTTAAAAACAACCCCTTTCCCCAAGTACCTTTTGATACTAACAGGTATCTAAACAAGGATCAGAATTTTTCAGAAATGTTCCCTGCTTTTCAAGTCCCTACGTGGACATTTACAATCTGACCTTCATGACAAACTACCCACTTTCAACACATACATTAACAGTAAGGCAACAGTATGCAGCTCCATTTATTTCCATCATCCCTCCGATGCAAATTAATCCTTTTGTTCAGACAGAAGTGGTATTTGAGAATTATTTGTGTTTCTATGCAGTACGGGTCTGCAAAACTAAAGCACACTTTTGTATTACCTCAATCTAGTATACTGTAAATTTCCTTGTCTTTCTGCATGATCCAAGCTCAGTGGGCACTAAATATTAAATTTTAGTCTTGTCGTATGGGTCTGCCCAAGAGAATTCTCCTTTGTTTTCAAGTCTATGAAATCTAGAATTTCTAATAGCTGTTCAATGTTCAAAATGTAATATATATCAAAATACTTCTGCTTACTTTAATCCTGTCTACTGAGTGTTTTGACTAGAAAATACAACAGAGATCAGTACAACAGCTTACTATTACCCTTTGGCAGATATTTTGTCTTTATCAGCATATTTTGTTGAACAATTGTTTTTTTAAGTAAGATGTAGAGTTTCTTCATTTTCTAAGAGTTACAAATCGCAAATGGCCTTTCATATAATGAAGCAAGAATGACAATATAAAGGCTAATCCTTTGCACATAGTAATGAGTTGCAGTACGAATTGGCAACTTAACCTTGGCTGCCAAGAGAAAATCAGAACTATATTACAAGCTGCTAAGCAGAGCCTATTCAGTCTGTCCTTTGGACAAGCTCTAATAAGTTACATGACTGATTAATAAGTTCTCTAAGCAACAAAAAAAGTGGTAATTCAAAGTACTGTGGTCACCTTTACAAGATTGCTGCGTAAATCGTACACCTCAATTTATCTCTGCACACTTCAACTTAGATTCCCTGGGTGCTTATCAAAGCAATTATAATTGGAAGCACAATAGCTGTCATTAGGAAAGGCAGGCCTGCATGTTATTGACCCACCAATGCCTTTGTCCTATCCCTTCACTGCCAACCTGTCCTCTTCTCTTAGAATGCTGTTGGTGATAAAATACTTGTTCACTTAATTACTTTCATCAGTGATAAACCTCAAGCTTCAAAACATGCAACAAAGACAAGAGACTAATTAGGTATTGAGTTGTCTTTATCAGATTAAGTTCAGTTAATCCATGATTGTTCCCATGCAATTATTTCAGGGAGTACATCTTTTCTACTTAGGTGGAGTTACCATGCAATAAAAAAGGTCATCTTTTAGCCCCACTAAAGTATAGTTGGCCATTTTATGATGATATCTTTAGGAGATATGTAGAAGATATAAAAATGAAACATGTTTTCAAGCCAAATTAGCAGGGCAATCAGATTACAATGTTCTCAAGCACTTTGAATTTTCCTCTGATGAAAGGGAAAAAGCACAGGTATAAGGGAAGATATAATATCTTAAAAAACATAATCATGTATTATCTGTCTTAGGAAATTAATATATTTTATGACCTCTAGCACCACATCAATGTCTGTTGGTATTAACCATACCGCAAAACTGTGAAATCATGATGTGCAGAATTCACTGCTATGATCCCAGTGTCTCTAGTCTCTTCCTGTACAGTGTTGCAAGGTTATCTGTTACACACCTCAACCCTACAGCATTTTTAATATGACAAAAATGTTGAGACTTTCAGAAGTCAAGATATCCAGGTTCCTGCAAAACAGTTCATTCTAAATAGCAGTACAACCTTGTAACAATGGATAAAATACCTTCTGTGAGGACCAACAAAGTTCCCACTTAGTCACTAAGCTCAGAAATACATTTCCTCTAATACCTGCCTGCTCACAAAATTTCCCACTACTTCATGGAGAATAATACCAGTTTCCTTGAAGGATAATTCAATGCAGAACTGCTCCCAGCAGAAAGCATGGGACAGACCAGGCCAGCTTTTCCTTTTTTATAACCTATACAGTCCTCCAGACGCATCCTTTAAGCCTTACACACTTTACATAACCTTGTGCCCTGAGGCATAAAATGTACACCCTCAATTTCAGGTGAAAAAATCAGCACTCTGGCAGGCCTACAATCCCCCCCCCTTTTAAATATTTGGAATTTAAATGATTAAATTTAAATAATTTAAATTAAATTTTATTTAAATTGGGATTATAATGAACTCAGAAGTACTATATAATACCCACTAGTGAGCTGGGTCAGGGGCTTCAGATCAATCTAAGGGAATTGGATCTAAGCGGTGTGTGGAGGAGCCTTCTGTACCATCAGGCTAGGAGATCATTCCTTGAAGGACAGTCACTTGTAAGCAAAGATGCAGTTTTGTTCCTGCATCTGCTTGATGCTGTCATTCACTTGGGGTTTTTTTGCCTAACAGGAGCAAGGGAATTATGATCTGACACTACGAAGAAGGAAGGGATTAGATTAATGGTTCTTCACCATGCACAAATATAGGAATTAGCTGCAAGTCTGTTACCTGCTGAAAACACCTATTAAATTAAAAGGGAAAGGGGAAAATTAAGAAGAAAAAGGGAAAAAAGGGAAAGAATAAAAAGGGAAACATTAAGAGCAAACAGAACTGCAGTACTGTGTGCTGATCTTGCTGTATGTTCCTATCCAGCTGTTTCCCATCAAATACACAGCATCAGCCTTATTTACAGCACCTGCTTTCTAACAGTCTAACAAGAAAAAACTCTTGTCATGTGTGACTACAAAACAGTTATTACAATTAAAAGAAACAACAGAGAAAGTATCAATGAGGAAGACTCTAAAGTATTGGAATTACATCAGTATTTAAAAATCAGCATTATCTTTTTTCTCTCGTAAAACAGCAGCCCATATAACTCAGAGCTGTGACAGGAACAAGTTATCCCAAGTCACCATATACACGCCTGTGACAGCAATGGTCTGCGTGAGCACTTTTAGCTAAAGCCAAGCCAACCACACTAAATTAGTCATTAGTAAAACAGAGTTAATTTAACTCAAATTCCTTCATTTACCTTGAGTTAAGAGCAAATACATGACCAACTATCAGGCATCAACTCATTCCAGTCACTTATTTGCACGTCTGCATTTTATCCCACTGAATTACATAGATGGAAAACCTCCAAATTAATAGATGTGATAGGAGCAAAAAGGCTTCCCTTGAGGAAAAAAAAAAGGTTAATCAGTTGAAAATGCAGCATGGTTCCTACCATAGATTCATTTAAATGTGGTATGTGTAGTGCAGTGAAATCAGGCAGATAGAACTCAATTTCTTTATTCTGTATTGTTCTTCTTATTAAATGTTTTAACTGTCCCTATCATGGAAATAGTTCTCTTTACAGGGGCTGCCCTACTTTAGACATAATATACATATGTGGATCTCTTGAAAACCAACACCACTTAGATTACCTAAGTTTGTTGCTATAAGCAAAGACATCAAACATTGGCTGAAATTTCGTCTGAGTTAGAGTCTCTCTGGGGTTTATTTGTACAATATTCTTCTACCTATCCTGTTTTATAGTCATACTAGCAATAAAGTAATGCACCTTTTTGGTCTGGCAGCAATGGTGATTCACTGGAATAATTTTGCATGGTCCATAAAATATGGCAAAAATCACTTCTCATTAGCAAACATCTTAGAAACCTTCATGGATATTTTTACGGAAACTTGATGGAAATAAAAAGATAAGGTTTGTCAGTAACTAAAACCACGTTAGAGGGTATGCGTTAAAAAGACTGCCTACAACAACACAAGTAAAGCTCAGGAGAGTTTAAAAAAAAAAAAAAACACACACACAAAACAATTCCAACCCCCCCAAAAATCTCAAAGAATCTACTCATAATAAATTTAGGCAGCAAATCAAAACTGAAAATGGGACACAAATGAATTTTGTGCCTCATGACCAAAGCTGCAGGGAACAGTTTACCAGAAATTCAAAGTCTGGTGAATAAGCCCCTAAAGGCTCACTTGGAAAAGCTTGAAAACCGACTGGCATTTTCCCATCAGGCATGGGATGAAAAGCAAACCTGAGAACTGCCAATATTTATCTCTCTACATTTGGAGACTGTGGTTTTTATCTGTGGAGGAAACCAGCTGGGGAGGGGAGAGGCAGAAAGACTTTGTGAAACCAGAACAAACACTTTACAGCTCCATTTTTTTCCCCACAGAGATTTCCCTGCTGACATTAATTAAAATTTCTTTAAGGTTATGCACTTGGAGAGTTTGTTTTCTTTTCATTTTTAAATAGCTTTTTCACCATGTGACAGATTCTGTTCTGCTCGGAGCATTAAATGCTGCAGGACAGGGAGAAAAAGCTTACAGGAAGATGCTCTTACCAGGGGTCCAAGTACATGGGTAGGAGCACAGCATGAAAGTCAGCACAACATGAAAGACCCAAATATCCAGTCATGAAATGGCTCAAAAACATTGCACAGCCTGACAGTTCTTACCCAACTCCTCATAGTTCAGGGATGACACCTGAAGGAACTGTATAGTGCAGCCAGGCAACAGCTTCATCATCTTCAGGACATGCCTCCAAAAAGCAAGGGTTATAACAGGCAAGGTGTAGCACATCCTACTGTAACAGGCTAAAACACTACTACCCCAGACATCCTTCCTGTTTCTCTGCACTCTCACACAGTAGCATTACAAGAATGGTGCTTCTATATACTACTAAATAACCACATATCCCTAATTTACACCGTCAGCTATCCTTCACAGATCAATCCTGAAGGCTGTTCTACCCCACTGACCTATCCATCCACACACAATGACTGGTAGCAATATCAAGGACTAGACTTCATGCCCTAATTTTTTTTGTTTACACTACAGGATTGATATTGATTGAAAAAAGGTGAACTTCAGCTTAGATGACAAAGTTCACTATCTATCTACTTGGGATATCTGGTTAGAAAATTTAGACGACTGTGTGTGTGCTAACCACCAAGAGTTTAGACTGGTGATGGAAGTACCTTAAACAGATCAGGAATTGAGGGTTGTTTGGAATAAGTATTTAAAAAAAAAACAAAACAAACAAAAAAAAACCCTGTTGTTTCTCCAAGTTTTCCAAGTCTGCAGAACTTGGCAGAAAATCTTGTGAGAAAATGTTAGTATTGCCACTGTTTCATATTTCCCATCAGATTCTGAACACTGAGAGTATCTCCTTACGCAGTAGTACAACACAGATAGTTCTTAGAGGAATCTGCAGATACTAAGTTTATGCAAAAGCTAATGTAATGCAGCTTTTTCACAAGACTGGATGAGCAAGGATACCTTACATTTCATGACTGGGTTTGCCTTTTTAAATGTTAAAAACAAGGTCAAAATATGAAAAAAAGGAAATAACTTTTTTTTTTTAATTTGTGGGGGAATTTTATCAGCACTAACTGTAAGACTTATCGGCACCTTAGCAATCCTCTAAATGTGCGTCTCAAACTGCCTTGAGAGTGGCGGCTGTGGCAAGATCCAGATGAGCAAACGAAGTTGGGTGAGCAGTGTAAAGCCATCCCAGCACAGTGCAGGCAACTACTCCATCGGCAGGAGAGTGGCTATTCAATGTGTTGATCTGCATTGTCTAATCTAGTGATTGGGTTACAATTGTTCTAGAAAAAGTAAAAACTTCTGTAACCTGGGTAGAAGCTAGTGATTATTCCTTTGACCTGTGCCCCAAAACATCTTAATTTTTCTATGTATCTCTTAAAAGCTCTCTTTTCAGTAAGTATCAGTAGCATTATTGTACTGAGGTTAAAAAAATGCATATACAAGAAAATATTACATAAAGGTCCAATCAACTGCAGTGCAGAATCACAATGCTTATGAAGAGCCATCTAAGACAATCTACAGAAGGCGTTAACTATGACAGATGCTAAACACCTCGTATTATTTTATTGAGAAAAATGTTTACATGTTTTAAACTGAAAAACTAATTTTATGTTAAGTGTTTCATCAGGTTAAAAATATTGGGAATGATAATTTGAAAATCTGCTGTAAGCTGCTTTTGTTATTGAAACTGCAAGGGAAAAGTTGTGTTGAAAAAATCTTAACAAGCTTTAGTGAAACCAAGGCATTGATGGGGAAAATTTAATGAAACTTTAAATCAGTTAGATGAGATATTAATATAATAATATTAAGGATAATTATATTGTCTTAATCAGAGACAGACCTCCCAAGTTTAATCTTTGTTTCAAATTAGGCAGAGTGGGGACTTGAACCTGCATCTTTGACATCCCAATTGGGTGTTATTACTCCTCCCTACCAGCAATTAGAGAAACAGGATGGTGGTAGTGGTGTAAATGTTTATCATTCTGACAAGAAATTTGATAACAGATATAAATGAAACACAAGCTTTAATGAAAATGGTAGTTTTAAGTCAAGGCACTGGCATCTTCTGAAAATTTTATACTTATTTTGGCAAAAGATTCCATCACAGTTCTGAAAAAAATTCCCATTTTCAGAAGACTACATAACTTCACAGCATCTTTTGTCTGTTGAGCTTAATCTTGTATATTTTGAGTCAGATTCAACAGAGGAAAAGAGCGTAGATGAAAAAAATGAAGTTATAGATTCATTCTTCTGCAGTCTGACACTCTTGTTAACTCATGACATCCCAAAATCATTGCTCTTTTTCTGAACCCTCCCATCAAAGGCCACTTTGCATGTAGTGGGCTCCCAAATAACAATGGCTGGGTAACAGCATGCTGTATTAATAGCACACTATACATTAATTTTTCCTTACCAAAAAGAGAACCCGGAAATCACTGTTCCACAGCAAAGTAGAACCAAACACAACTTGGTTAATGTGTCGGCATACGCAACATCACCACCACAGTAATGAGCATGTAACACGACGACTACGGTTTCTCTGTATTGCTCTCCAAAACGTACTTTGACCAAACCACCACAGGTGACAGATGAGTGTTACTCTGCCACAATTTACAACATGTCAACTGGAAAGACAATTTTCTGTTTATTGTTAAAGGTGTCTGAACAGAGGTCACCAGAAACCGCCTCAAGACAGAGGCTTCATTTGAAGGCAGAGTTTTTGATTACTAATTACATGGCTGTAAATTCTAAACACAAACTCAGTCTAAAATCTGCTCAAGTATACTCTTAATTGGCCAATACTTCATCACTTACTACATGACTTCACATTCGCATAGAATCATAGCATTGACTATCAATGATATGCATGAACTGCAACGGATTAAAGACCAAAAATGCTACACATTTTAGAGTCTCGTAAAGTATGGTTGTGCTGTTGTATCTATCTAGGCCAGTGAGAAGTGTGTTTTAACAGAAGGTAAACACAGTGATATGTACTTTCCTCCAAAGGACTACTAACTATTAATTAAAACTGAGTTTTGCATACCAAAATCTGTACAAAAATCCAGATTTAATTCTGTGAACTACAATTGATTAGGATCTGGGTATGTCAAAACCTCATCATGCTTTTCAGTAGCCAGCTGTTGCAAGGTTCAGTCGTACCTCTTCAGAGGTATGTCTTAATATCTTAATATTTTTATAAATCATTATTAGATTTCCCAGATAAAAGGTATCAGATTAACTCTAATTTTTTATTTAATTTAATCTGTAACCCTTCAGATATGCAAAAAGCATTACTGAAAGACAGGAAAAACGCTTTAAAATGATGATACATATTAAAAACGTTTTCTTCATCTTTGTCTCAAAAAAATGGAGAATGCCTAACTATGTCATCAAATTAAGCTATCTTGCACACAAGTTTTTGTTTCATCATCAGTATCACATATATCATAATGCTCAAGAACTGCTCAGCTACCAGCACATAACGTTCTTATCAGGTCCAGGCACCTCTGAAGACAGGAAATCAGCTTTTCCTTGGTATAACAACATTACCTGTTAGATCTGATTTTTCTAGTACCTTTTCTACAAATAAATCAGGATGTCATTTACATGTATAACATAATTCTGCAAGTTGGCATGCAATCCCCATTGGAAATACTCAGTAGAAAGACAGTGAAATAAAACAGAGAATTTAAAGCATCTTTTGTTGAGATGTTAAAAAATAAAAAGAGTAGCAAACATACTACTTATATTTTGTATGCATTCAGCAATACTAGCATACTAGCGGCACAAGAAAAAATCCTTTTTTTTTTTAGTTGTCAAGTATCTATGACTTCTATTAAAAATTCTTGGGGAATTTCACTAGCTTTTATTTTTTAAATGCTTGCAAACCTGTGAGAGAGTGACAGAAGGGAGAAACTGAGTGGAAAGCTGCAAAGAACTATCACACCAAGTCTGAACTGGGAGCAGAACATTGAGATTTGGTAGGAAGATTTTTTGGCCAAATAATGGATAAGAGGGATTTGGAGCTGGGGGAGGAGGGGGAGCAAAGAAGAAAAAATAGCTACAATTGATTTGATTTCTAGTATTGTGTAGATTATCTGTGAATTAAAATTGCATAGGTTTATTTTTTATTTATTTTAACTGTGAGGCAGTAATAAAAACCCCCAGATTGTTACCAAATTAATTATGTTACAACCTATGTAAACTGACATTGACATGCCACAAAGTATTAAGAAATTCAACTTGGGGTGTTAAACTCTTAAGTGGAGAGAAAAAATAAACAAACAGATAAAGGGGAATTAATTTTTTTTTTATATTATACATGCAACTTTGGTACTAACAACTTGTTTTTATCTGTCAGCTCAGAGTGCAGAACTTAGCTAAATTAACAAGTAAAAGCCCACCAAGCTTCTCATGCAGATGACTTCACTGTTATAATCATAACACAAATGAGACAAAAGCTAGAGATATTGTGAAGATGGCTGTTTCATGATATCATGAAGCTACTGTAAAGCAGCCTGGGTTTAGTAGTTTCTATGCATTTAGTGGAGAAACTGCCTCAGCAATTTGATGCAGGAGGAGTCCATTCTAGAGGGAAGCCAGCCAGTGTACACGTATAAAAACATAGAAGAAAAAGGGCATAAACAAATGAATTTTAAAAAGAGGTCTAAAGCAAATTCTGAACTTCCAGTGTGTACGGATGAATACTGAGAAGATTAACTAAATATATAAATAAAATCAGTTAAAACATTGCAAAAATATTCCCAAATCATTTGTCTTTGACCAGCTGTTTCTCTATGTTTCACAATCCCATGGTTTATAATTCACATTCAAAGAGCATTTTATGAGAAGTGATTTGGGGGTTTGCTACATAGTTGTCAGTGAAAAGAGATGTTGAACAAATTAGGCAATCTCCTGGTTGAAACCAATCATGAACACAGATTACACAAGATGCCAGTCACAGAAAGCAATTATTGAGACCCCCACATGATTGAAGTTGATTAGACAGGAATGTTTTCAGTACAGTCAATGGGCGTTTTGAACATTCAGCAACTCAAAGGGTCAAGCCTCAGCTTTACAGAGACTGGCTTTCCCCTGTACATCACATTAACAGAAACACAGCACTGCAATTGGTACGATCACTACGAACAAAAGGAAAAGGACATAACTAAGATTAATCAACACATTGTGTTCATAACCAAATTTTCATCAGTAATCTGTGCTTGTTTGTTTTATCCTTATTTTTTAAGAACTGCTCGAAGTGGGAGTGGAGGAAAATGTCTGTTTTGAGAAGGCCACAGGCAAATTTGATTCCATGTGCAAGACCCTCAGATAAGCCTATCTTCAGTACAGTCTGCAGTAAGTGATAAGAAGGACCTTGCTCCTCTCTGATCACATTCCTAGTATATCACTACTTGTTTTGTGTAAATTAGCTCCTGATTAGACAGCTTGAGAAACAATTCCCAGCTAATGCAACTGCGCCAGCTATCAGATGGTAGTTTTGTTCCCATTAGCAGGACTTAACTTTTCCTCCAGATCTTTATAGGTAAAAAATTAACAGTATGATAGTCTAATAAAATTGCAACAAATCAACACAAGCATCTGCTTCTAAACAGTGAGGTAACATGTCTCTCCTTCTGCAAAGTCTTTCCCTATAGATTAGAGAACACATTACGCTAGCATTTCTGTTTTATCTTTTTTCAAACAAGATCATCAGTCTTAGGACTTTGGTGGGCCTGATTTTTTTAAATTTTAATTACAGTGTAACTCTCTGTCGAGCTGACCTGTAATTATACCGACATGTTTTTGAAGCATGAAGTTAAATCCTGAGTCTCTAACACATTTAGCAGTGCACCATATGCTTGCAGGCTTTCTTCCTCCAACCATAGGATTGGTTTCTCAGGGAAGATAAATCTGGTCCTGTGTAAATTAAATTAAGCGGTACATAAATATCTCTTATCTAAGTATTGATTTGGTCAGAGGGCTTTTTATTCATCTCTATTTATTTTTTAAACAACTGCTATCACTGGCAGTAGAGGAAAACCTCGGCATAATTTGTTCAAGGAATACAGCTTTCAGACCTGCTTGTTTCTTAAAACGCAAAAGCTTGTTGGAACAGAAGGAACATCCTGACATCAGTAAAATAGGAAGACTAATCCAAGAATTCCCTGCTTTGAAACACTAAACCAAAAGAAAGAAAAAGAAAAACCTCAACCCCAACCCTCACATAAAGCCACCAATCTATAACCACAACCCAGCACTGCCTTCATTGGTTAGCAGTTCTACACCATGTTCCTCTCCAGTAGTAAAAAGCTGAGCCTTGTTAACACTGGGAAATTAACACTATAAGTGATCAAACTGAGATCCATTTCCTCCTGATCTATGAAACTGATACTCTTCTCACTAACGTTTTTAGCCTTAACCCTACGCTTGCTTGAACCTCATTAAAAATTTGTCTGTAGCATAGCTTCTAGAAAAACTGGCATTATACAGAAATGGTGTGTGTGATCGTAGAAAATACCACATACTTGTGGGATCATTTTTCCTTTTAAAAGAATCATCCTAAGCGAGAAATACTTTTAGTATTATTTAAGGCCTTCCTTAGGTTAAACACTCTAAGGTTTAGAGTGTTTTTCTTGTCTTGTTGATTGAGCCACGATTCCTTTGCAAAACCGAGGTCCTGCTGCCTTGTAGGTTTTTTTGTTTGTTTGTTTGGGAGTTTTGTTGTTGGTTTGGGTTTTTTTGGTTGTTTGGGTTTTTTTAAGGCAAGATTTGTCCTTACATGGTTTCTCTTCTGCTTTTCTCCAAAAACCGCTCTAAAAAGTCTTTGCAACTGTTTACTGTGAGAAGCTCTGTCATCCATCATTCTCTCTGAACCCAAGGTTTCCCCCATTGCCCCCACACAATGACCTTCGTGGGAGTATCATAAAGCTCACAGTTCTAGAAAACAAAGTGATAAACATTGTAAAAACGTATCTTCTTTCAAATTTACTTTTCTGATAAATTTCTCCTACCCAAATCACGGAAGCACTAACACACTGGGTCTCCAGAGCAGAAAGCTCAATTTTTAGTTATGCCACTGCACTGGTAGGTCACCTGGAACAAGCCATCCTTCTTTGTGCCACAGACATCTCAGTTTTAATAGACAGGAAAACGTATAATTGCATGGATTTCAAGAGCTCTACACATAAGCTAAATACTATTTTTCAGTTATTAAAATTATGATAGTTTCTTGTATTTGTACAGCAATATTTATCTATTAAAAATGATGATATGTTGCAAAATGTGTGGTTTTGATTTCAGATACACTAGGTACATCATCAGCATTTGACTAAAAAGATTACTCTATGGTTACAAAATAGCTTTACCCTAAGGATTTTTTTTTTTTTTTAAATAAGAGTTAAAATAACTATTTTGCTTGGTAGCAAACAATTATTATCTAGCCACATTTACAGGGGTAGATGCTCTAAAGAAACTTGAGGTTAAAAAAATGAGATTTTTGTAGCTCTGACCTGCATAAATATTTTCTTAAAGCATTGAAGGTTGAACATTTTGCAACACGAAGTAAATATAATGAAAACACATGGTTCAGTACCATATTATAGTTATTCATACCACTTGATTATAGAAGGAACTTAATAGGAGCTTTTTTTTTTTCAGTACCACTCATTACTACTGAAAAAAATTAACCTTTTCATAAGGTTTTTTTGTGACACACCTTATAATAAAGACATCTACTAGCAATGTCTACAAAGACTTGGATTAGGAGCCTGGAGATGTTGAGCACTGTCATTTTTGAAAGATGTATTAGAATAAATCTTAGGGTAGATCACATCATCCAAAAATTGGCAAACTACATAAAAGTAGTAATCAGGAACTGATAAGTAAACTATGTGACTAATAAGAAAACACAAGAAAATAGTTAAAGGAGATAAGTAAACTTTGTCAGTCAATTTTCAAAGCTGTTCTGCTCCTTTATCCTGCCTTTATTCTAAATGCCTTTGTGCACACTATATACGAAAAGGATGAAGTGAGGTAGTGTTAGTTATTCATCAATATTTCCTGTCCATGGGCAATTCATTTCATGACTGTTTCCAGTAGCAGCAAATTGCACTATTGCTTGGTATTAACCGTCAGTTTTGTTTTGGAAATGGTTTTATTTACAGGTTGCTGTAAAATGAGTTTCTTTGCTCCTTATGTTCCTACAGCACATTTGAAAGTTAATTATAAGAAGAAACTAAAGCTAGTGAAACAATAATTCAGTGCTGTTGAACAAGGACAGGCCATTTGAGAAAAGCCGTTTTCCAGCAAACTATGATCCATTGACATAATAGGAACTGCAAAGCCAAGCCAGCACCTGTCACCACTGATAAATCATGTATTTATATTGGGAGATAATTTAAGAATGATGAGGACAAACCATAGCAAGTTCCTCAGCTAGGTTTAGAAAATGTGTGAGATTTGTGAAATACTGCACATTCACCTCATGTGAGCTTTTAGCATAAATCACACTAATCCCAGACAGTAATTTCCTCCAATAGCCCACCCACAAAATTCATTTCTCTGTGTCCAGATTGTAATGATGCAAAATAGCCTGCTTCAGGATGAAAGAAAGAAATGTGAATGTATTAAATGAAATATTCTAGAGACCTGAGAGTCTTTAGATCGTAAGTATTTGTTTGGGATTCAAAAGACATGGACTAAATTCCAAGCTTTTCTCTGCCTCTTTTCCCAATGCTACCTTTTAGAAAGAATATAAATCCTTTGTCTGCTTAGACTATTGAACTTTTTTAATGAAGGATTTTCTCTTTCTACTGTATTAAACCTCCCGAGTAGAGAAGATAAATACTGAAATCAAGATAACTCTCAATAGCAACATAACTAATGCACATCCTCAACATCCACCAGTCTTCAGGTATTTGCAGAGTATCTCACTACTTAGATCAAAGCTGGAAAAAACTTTTCTAGTCAATAGAGTACAGACTGATACACCTCTAGATGTTCAAGTGGCACGCACCATGATTTTTTTTTTTTACAGAACTTTTTTGCTCCTGCTTTACCAGGTACCGATATGCTGACAGGATGGCAATTCAAATGTTTTCCCACTTGGAATACACATCGCCACCTGAAGACAGCAGTGAGGTATCTGGTGGGTGGCAGTAGCACGAAGATTCCCCACAAGATTTTGCAGACCCTGAACTGGAAACACCATGTCAAGGGCTGAGCAGATAATTCAGTTTCACTTCGTACTTATTTAATATAATTAAAATAGCATTTGCACATATTTATATGTTTGCATGCGTGCTTATTTACGAGGGCATAGTTTAGAAGTTTGTTCACCAAAATCAGATTAACATAGTCAACAGTTATACCACATAGACAGACAGAAGAAAACTTCCTACATTACACTGTATCCAAAAAACACATTTAGCACTACTTCTGAAACAAAATCAGGTACACAAAGGAATGTGATACCTGGTGTGTTTTGAGAAACTAAACTTCCAAAGGAAAATTATTGGCCTACTGTAATACTTTTATCTTGGTTCAGGTTTCAAAACTAGAAAAAGTGTGGAGTGCAGTTCCTTTTTGGGTGTCTCCTACCTCAAGACTGATGACAAGAAGTGGGTCAAAAAAAGCTACCACCAGCACTTCTTTGGCATGATGCTTGAATAAAACGTTTGCAGTGTCTTCTTTGCAAGATTAATGTGTCAGGAAAGGGCAAAGGCACTTAATTTGCTAACCTCTTCAGGACTACAATTCAAGAGACTCAGCAATCCAGGTCAATCACCATATATACTTGGCTTTCAACAAATGTTTGCTGGCTTTTATGTTGTTACGGGATTAATATACTGTAACTGCGCTAATTACATCACATGAGCCATTTAGCTTTATTCTTATCAGCTACATACAATGGTATATTCTTCACAGACAGATGACTTCTCCCTTCTGACACTATATGGGGGTTTCCTTCATATGGTATCATTTGTTGTTTTGCATCTATCATGGGCAATGAGGTTTATTAAAAAATAAATCATTTCAGCCTTCCTTTTTAATATTGCTGGAGGAGAAAAGTGGGGGGAACCCCAACAGCTGACAGTTCAGAACTTTTAGCAAAATTAATTTATGGCATGAAGTTGCTGCCTACACCAAAACCCACCTTTTAAATCAGTTTATATTACAACAATGCACATTGGTTTTCTGTTTTGAAATAGCAATATGACCCAAACATCTTCTAGCCTTTATTCACTGCTCATTCTGACATGCAAGCACATGGTTTAGTAACAGGATTATATTTATATCAATCCTATTACATGATCGGATTACAGGGATGCCTTTCAGCTCTAACAGGGATTTCACATCCTGCACCTTTAAGG
Source organism: Phaethon lepturus (assembly GCF_000687285.1). NCBI lineage: Eukaryota > Metazoa > Chordata > Aves > Phaethontiformes > Phaethontidae > Phaethon > Phaethon lepturus. The sequence continues at coordinate 148,995 of NW_010562729.1, forward strand.
ACCAACAGTTTCTGTCCATGAGCAGCTTAGCTTTGAAATATTTGCAGATACAAGTAGATACTGAATAAGGTAGTGGAGAGGTATATAGCTTGCACTTATGTTTGTTGTACTAATTTTTTGAGTTCTGCTAATATAATTTACTTTTTTATATTGTTGTTCTGTTCTTATTAGCCTAATTCAAGAAATTAAAAGCTACCTTTGGTGGGTTATGTTTCAAGAAGAACAGAAAGGCCACTCCAGAGACAAAGCCCAGAATACCTTTTCCAACACTCTTCTGTTGTGCTAAAGAACAATTTACACCGTATTCCTAATACTTCAGTCCCCATCTTGCATATTTAGACTATATATTGTCTCCACCTAAGAGAAGTTCTCTTATCATATCAAAATATGGTCTGAGTCCTGTTATGTCATATAAACAGACTTATCTGAGTCATACAAGTGTTGGTTCATGGAATGTGAGGTGGTAAGAAAGCCTTCACTGTTTTAGACTATATAGATAGTAACATTCATGTTCATTAAATTTTAAAAACTCACTGCTATGAGGATTGTGTTGTCAGGATAGAACAAGTATAACACATCTTAATGCTGTTTGGTGCGGCCCATCTGGAAGGCACCACTTTGCTATAAGCATCCTATTAATCTTGCTGGAGAACTAATTTTTACAGAGCTGCAGTACTACTCAGCCATGTGCTTTCCTTCCACTGACATGGGTCATGGGAATAATTCAGCATGATTACCAGGATATCTTTGCTTTTACAAAAGAATGTTTTATTACTTTTATGGTTAAGAGAATATACCCCGATGGAAACAATAGGAAAGAATGAAAGCTGATTATAAATCTCATATTTATATTTAATATAATCTCATATTTATTTTTATACTGACTCTGAGTCAGTATTGAAAATAGCTCTGAATTGAGGACAAGGAAAACTCTCATTCCATATCACTCCGAGACTCACAATTGATTACTAGCTCTCATATTGACATCACACCAATCATTTCTTCGACAGCTCAGAGAGAAAGGTGGTACAAATTCTTTTCTGCTAACTCCAAGTCAAGAAGAAAACAATAAGAAGATGGGTAACAAGTGTACGATCATGAATGCTGACAGTTAACAATGAACATGCACGTACATAAACAGTGACAGATTTCAAAGCTTATCGCAGCACATTATGCAAACAGATATTCTGCTGTTGTAGTACCCAAGACCCCTTCCTTCCAGTTTTCACTAGGCTAAAACTTAGCTACTGAAAACAAACTAACATACTCTGGCAGGCTAAGTTTCAGCCCTAACTTAAAGGGGTATCAAATACAATCTTCTCCTCTCTCAAAACCACCCCCCCTTAATAATATGTAACATATTCAATTGTACTTTGCAAGCATTTCAACTGATAATAAGAATTAAAACCCTTAGTGTTTCAAAGGTACATCCACCACATAATCTAAAAGACCTACGGTCTATTTTTTGTCTTTAAACACCTGAGAGCTTCATGGAGTTTATGCTTGAAATGATTATGTATTTAGTCCTTGCTTAGGGGTTTCATGAGATTCTTTACTTAGTTATATTATAGAAAATTATAATACAAAAAAATAAGTGTAACACAACTGTTTTTCAGGTATTAATTAAAATATTTTTCCTACAGAAAGGACTCAAAAAAAGTGGCTTTTCTTTTCCTTTTTTATTTTGGTGCGGTGTTTGTTTTTTAAGGAATGTATACATTTTGCAAGAATTTGTTTTGCTATGTGATACACAGACAGGAATGGTTCACCCATTAAAAGTGTGGGAGATCCACGTAAGAAGAGCTTGACTGAAAGTCTAGTGAAATAAAAAGAAAATGAATCTACAAAAGGATCATTTGCTTGTGAAAGTGCCTAGCCTCTCCCAGCTGAGAGAAAAAATGGGACTGCATTTTCCCCAAGAGCACTCTAGTTCATTAAACTATTTTAGCTCAACTTTTTCCTTAAATATTCAATCACATAAAATTCAGAATCCAGAATCTTCTTTTAAATTCAGAAGCATTTGTTTAAAAATAATCACACTGCTGATTAGATGTGGGCAAAATTTGCAGTCACTGACAAATTTGCCCATCTGATACTTACAACATTTTGCTTAAAAAACAAAAGTTGGTGAGCTGAGAGATCTAAATGCCTTCACAGCAGTCTCAGCTTCCCATAGTCTCAAACTGTGAATTGGACACATGACGTGTGCTACAAGGTAGTAGCTATAACTTGAGAATTTAACAGCACAAAATCAGGTCAACACGTTTTGGGGGCAAAAACCGCTTACAGTGCAGAGCAGCGAGTAGCCATGATGACTTGCCAGATGTGATCCTGCTCACAGTAACAGATTCCCCATATCAGCACTTATTATTAATCAAATGTTATAAGAACCTGCCTGCAACAGCACTCTGCAACTATGATTAATTAGCCAGTAGGTTTTAAAGGGAACAAAGTCACTTCTTCACAGTTTAGAGTCTCTAGATTAAAAAATTATGAGTACAAATGTAGGACTGCAGCATGTCAGCTGTTCAGCTGATTGCATCCATCTTGAATGGCAGAGGTGCATGTCAGGCAAATTAAATGTTCTTTCACTTCACATCCAGAAGTACTGTAGAGAAGCAGCACTATATGGTGCTGAATTGTCTCTGAAGAGTCAACAAACAACGATAATGCTTGCTTTTCTGTAAAGCATAGGCTCTCTAGTGAAAGGATAGAGCCAAAACTTGGTAAACAGTGACAAATATGTATAATTTAGACCAAGTCTTTAGCTAAATTGTTTATCAGAAAAATAATTAAAATCTTAGACTGACATAAATGACAATTCTTCCTCACTGAAGTCTGAATAAAAAGTGATCAAGCATTTGGCCTTAACATTTTGCTGAATAGCCATACACTACTGGAAAAAAAAAAATTGTTAACACTTTTATATCCTTTATAATGTGAGCAACAGAAATACGTGTTCTAAAAGCACTTAGTAATGAAGAAAAAAGAAGTTGTATTACATCCAGTTAACAATCCTATTGGTAACTGTCTACATCCAGAAACATTCTTTTTCCCAAAGTTCATTACATATCTAGCTTCACAAAAAATAATGGTATTGCTCAAAATGACACCTTTTTCTGTGGAATTATGTTATTTGCTGTTAATACACAATTATCACAGTAAACACTAGCTATTTACTAAAATATCCAGGAATGGTCAGGTTTTTATTAAATTAATCAATTAGAATTTGGAATAATATTTAGTTTAAAAAAAGTTATTGTAGTTCAAGTCTGAAAATATTGCATAAGTAATCAGAAAGGGGAAAATACGTGACCTATATTATCAATCATATATATCAAACGAGCCACCGAAAGAGGCAAAGACACAGAAAGTGGAAATAAATGAGCAGTGCAAACAAGGAAACATAAAAAGAAGAAAGGAAAGGATTCTAACAGTAAAGGAAAGAGAAAAGAGCTTGAAGTAGAACAGAAGTGTTCTTTTGGGAGGCTTTGATGTCTAGCTTGGCTAGACCTTCACAACTTAGGGTGGTAGGTGTCACCAGTGCAGGAGGAGACACAACTCCTGGGGCTCCTTTGTTCCAGTGCAGAGCAGGAATATTAAGGGCATGTGACTTGTACCTAAAGCAGGATTACCTTTGGAACCTTTAGCAACCATTGCCTAATCCCTGACATAGCATTATCACACATCCTTATGTAGCATTTAACAAGCACAAGAACCACAGTCAAATGCATGGCTCATAAGCCACAGGTCCTTCCCAAATTAGGGCAAACACACCCAGGCTTGGTTAATTATCCCTTATTATTATCATTAAAATAGATGATAGAACTGTGGGCACTGGACTACTAACTTTGGAATTACAGGAAGCTGTAATTCCTACCTCTGTCAAATACTCTCCAAGATGGGTCTCAGTTTGCCCCCTGCAAATAGGACATAATATTACCTTCCTTCCCGTCTTTTAATTTTTCTTATCCCATTCCATTTATCCACATAATACATCATCCCTTAAAGATTTTAATATGCATGTACCAACATTTGGCCAAGCCCACTGACCTAGAACGTGGTTAGGGTTTCCAGGACAAGTTTCTTAGGAGTAAGTATGAGGTTCAACCCCAACAATCCCAGACACAAAGAAAACAGGCAGGAGTAGAAGAAAACACCAAAGAGCTTATGCACTACATCAGTATGATAGCACATTAAATAAATACAGATATGAGCAGCCACTGGTGGCATAAAGGGAAGATATGGTAACAGGAACATATGCATAAAATAATATTAAAGTCCTTTTCTACCAAGCGTGCAAGGGATGGAGTAGCATATATAACTGCAGCAGCCTTAGGAATGAATTGTCTGTTTTGAATGCTTGCATTGCTTTCACAAGCCCCTGAATGAATGACATGGTCCTGATTGTGCTGAAGGCAAACACTTAATGGTTTTGAACACATTTTAAAAAATTAGTAACTCAAGTTTGCTTTGTAGCAAAAGTGTCAACCTACATATGTTAAGAGCTGTCAAAGACACCCAATAGAAAGCACCAGACAATCTCTATGAGCACTATTTAAACCACCAATGATTGTGCTATAATCTTTGTACGTTCTTGATAAGAGCTGTTTCCAAACTGCCAGGCACAATTATAACTCACATTGATGTTACGCAAAGTAATACACTCGCTATCACTGATTACGGCAACTTTATCTGCAAGCACAGAGCATATGGTATAAAATTACTCTGGAAGACATGCAGTAGTCTATGTAGTTCCTATTTACCAGCATGGAAATTATCAACAGCAACCAGAAGAACAGAAATCAATTACAAATTATGCCCTTATGTTTTCAAATTAGAAATTTCACTAATTACTAAAATGTGGACATGCAAGAACCAAATATATGCCCCAAATGAAAAAAAAAAAAAGAGGAGCGGGAGAGTTATAAATGTAGGATATAGCTTAAATACATGTTAACTCACATGTTAATTCACTGTTGCAGAATTCACCATCAGCATTGCTATGAACCCCTAAAACTAGAAACTCAAGTTGGAGAATGGCTGCTGTGGTGCAGGTAGGCAACAGCTTGCAAAAGAGCTTGAATAAGTCTGGCTTACATGCTGCAATCCCCACTCTAGTATTCCCTTGCCCTACCAGTGCTGTGGAACGTGTGTAGCAAAAGACCTACCAGGGTTAGGAGTCTATCTGATGAACTCCATGAGCTTGACCTTGGCATCAATATGTTCGGCAACAAAACTATTGTCAGACTCTGCGTGTCAAAGAGTCGTTGGGGTGTCAGCATGCAGCTGGCATCGACCCACAATTAGCGACATTACTGCAAAGTGCTGGCTGTCGGTCAGGAGCATATACACTGTCCCACATATCTTACAGTGTCATTTGACAGCAAATGTGGTAGGTCAGCATCTGCTCGATTAAAGGCCAGCAGAATACAAAGTCCAGGCCTTTATACTATCTCACAGATAGCAATCTAATCTTCACATCTCTTTCAGTACTAGCCCAGAGGATCCTTGAAGATCCATTTCTGTAATTATCACGTTGAATTTAGGAAGTAGTGAACTATTCTGACACATCTTGATGCGCTACCTTAATTACTGCTTCGTACCCCTGGGTCTTTTACTGACTATCATCCTATTTCTCATATCTATGTGGACATATTTTTATACTTCTCAGAGTCCAAAAGTGTTTTCACAAATTAGAAGTGCACAAGAACATTTTGAGAGAGAAGGAAAATGGCAAGAAAGATGCCTTTGCCTGCACCTAGTACTGGCTTATTTCTCCAAGAGACGGGGGTGTGGTGGGGGGAGAAAATCAACAGCAAAACCCCTTAATAACCTCATTCAGATACCCATTTGTGCATGTAACAAAAACATTCATTTTGACAGCTGGCCTCTACTCCAGAAAATGGAATCACACTCACAGTGCACAACTGCAAGGTTAGCAGCCTATCTGCCCCGGGCAATACATAACAGCGTAAGCAACCTCACTGACCTTGGTGGCAGTTGGTATCACACATTGCTCAAGGCATTTGAAAAAGCAAAACAATTAAGATTTGGAGCCAATAAGAACTCTGGATTCCCCCCCCCCTTTTTTTTTTCCCCCTCCATTGAAATCCTGACAATTCAGAACTACTTTTTAGGTCATAGGGAAGCACATCAGGATTCTTGGACATCTTTCCTTATCACAGAGTCAAAATCCATTTCCCCTCTATTTCAAAAACAAACAAAAAGTTTCAAACATTATTGCCACTTTATTACATTGCACAGTATCTGAATGAAAGAATTTGACATTGAAAAACTGAAACCTATACTGACAAAAATATTGGTGCTGACTAGCCCCTGGTTAGAAAGATAGTGCTATTAATATTTCATTTTCACAGGCAGGAAAGAAACAAAAAACTCATTCTAGGTGAAATGCAGCATTTTGGAAATCTTTTCTGTCTGTTCATTTTCAATGGGTGTGGTGTTTTTATTCCCACTCCAGAGACCACTCAGCTTCAGGTTACCACGAGTGTGTGCTCGGGGGCAGGACAGCAGCGCTCAGGACAGGACAAAGCTGCAGTGGCAAAGCTGCTTAGGGGGCAGCTTGCTCAGAGATTGCCTAGCACAGGCTCTAGCAAGTGTGCTTGCTGCTTTCCTCTCCAAGCAACCAGGGCAGTTAATATCGTTCCTTATCAGTAATAAAAATAGTGATGCAATAATACATGCCAACTAAGTATTAATTAATCTGAACATAGTATCACCTATTCTGACACTGCCTGAAAAGAAAACCAAAGCCATATACTTAAGATCCACTTTCCATCCCGTATGTCCCCGGCTGGTTGCCAGGCAACCAAAAATGAAAAATCACTGTGCATGTGAATTAGGAATGGGTAGAGAAAACACAAACACAAAATAAATGTTTGCAAATATTGTAAACTGCCCTCTCCCAAATGGTTCCTAGGAGTTGCATGCCCTTAGCTAAGCCTGCTGCCAGGTGGTCCCGGGGCGGGTGACAGGTACACCTGTACTGGCGTGCAGCAGCCCACACGCGTGAGTTCCCAGCAAGTTCTCCTGCAGATGTTTTAGCAGTAGCTCACTAAAAGATGACATGGATCAGGCAGCTCAAGTCAGTAAGGTGACCCAGCACGGTTAGGTGTGTAGCAGCACTTTCCAGAGGAACAGAGCAACCACAGGCAGGCAGATTCAATTTGGTTTATTTCTCTCGGGTGCCTAGCACTTCCTTGCAACCTGCCTGCTCTGGGAAGGGATAACTCTAGTGAAAATGATTGCTGGTGAACTTGAACTACACCAAGGCCCATATTCTGACCAGCAACTAACGTCATGTGGATACTACACATGCACATCTCACATTTTTACCAGAGGTAATTCTCTTCTATGGAACAACCCTATCTGCCAATTTATTAAGTGATGACAGCTCAGAACTGAATTTCAGCATGCAGTTAGCAAAGATACCACAATGGCAACAGGCTGAAAACGGCTCCTGACAGAACCAGGAGAAAACGTCAGGGGAGAAAACGGCGCTGACAGCAAGTACTTGTTTTCCATCAGTGTTATGATAGATGTGTGTGGGTGGGGTAAACTTCTTGTCTCCTCTGCAATACGACAAGCCCTGCAGCTTAGTAAAGTTATTCCAAGTTGTCCATCATGGAAATGCAACACTTCTGAATAATAAGGTTTACCATGGAACCGTAGAAACATTGTAAGGGACCGCTGGTGGTCATCAAATCTAACCTCTCGTTCAACGCGGGGCTGTCAACAATGTTAGATCAAGGCAGCTGCAGCTCTGCCTAGGGATGAGAGTCCAGAGCCCCAGGAGGCAGCCTCTTCCCGTGCTGAACCATTCATCCAGGGAGGAGACACGTCTCTCTGTTAGAGCCTTCCAGGAAAGGGACATGGAGTTGTCGGACAATGCTGGAGTTGGAAAGGGATAATGCTGGAGTTGAACCAGAGGTTTAAAGATGAAAGCCCTAGTGTCCTATTCCTTGTCTCCAGAGACATTGATTTTTCCTTAATTTGATATAATGCTGTTATTACATAACCATTTACAGCTGATGAATTAAAAAGGTTGGCTAAAGAAAATTCTCTCACTTGATTATGGCAATACTTCTAGAAACTGGCACTATCTGTTATGATTGAGATATTAATAAGAATATGACTGAAATTGGCTTAATTTTCAGTTGGACTGAATGCTTATTTATTGATTTTAATCTCTTCTTTACCTTTCTCTACAAATATGATGAGTCTGAAAATGAATTTTGATGATATAGATCTCAAATATGCATTTTAGTAAGTAAGGTGAAAATGGATTTGCATCTTGAAACAGGCTAAGCAAAATCAGTTCTTTATAGATAATTTTTTTAGGCACAGGGAAGAAAAAGCCTGTGGGTTTAATCTGTGAAATTATGCACACTTGAACATGCACCTCACATAATAAAATAACCCTGCAGAGCAGCAATTTTGATTTGAAAACATTCATCCACTGTTCTTAATACTTAGCTGAAAAAGGGAGAGGAATGATACACTTACCACTCCATGCACAGTGCTTCAAGGAGAGCACTTTTTCAACTCCTGAGCAAGAGAGAAGCAGAATGAAGAAATAAAGTACTCTATGGAGTTCTCTGCATTGATCCTCACTCGCATTCATTTTGTCTGTACGTGACTCCATCCAGTGAGGTATCAGCACACCATTTTCAAGTATTCACTCCCTGAGAGCTCCAGAATTATTACAGTCCTGTTCTAAATCATCCATAAACAGTACAGGTTGCTCACACAGTCTGTAGGGAATTACGTTCCTATCTTTCAAACCCTAGATCTACAGATACCTCCAATCAAAACCGAACTCGACAAGGATCTGACCAGTCATCCATATTATACTCTCATCCACACTAAGAAAGAAAAAAGCTGTTGCTATTGTTTTGATAGCAACAATGTTTAGGCCTCCTATATATTAAATACATGTAGATCCCAGCATAGCTGTGGTGGTTTTTGGGGTTTTGTTTTGCCCCTAAAAGAAACCATGGCACTATGGCAAAATAAATTGCAGATTTTCTCAGGTGGCTAGAATCATACCATGACTACAGAAGATTATGTGCAAAGACAATTCCCATAGACAAAAAACACCTGCATGAACTCCTTAAAATATTGTGTGGCAACAACTTAACATCTCTTAGATGCATACCAGGTCTACCAGAAAGCTAATCCCTACACAATTGCTTTAACTACTAACTAGCCTGACCAAAAAAAAAAATCCAGTTGCCTCCAAGCTTGCTACCCTGTATTTCAGTGATTTGTCATACCAGACGCTCAGATCCAGCATACACTTTACATATTAATATCTCTACCTGACACCTACAGCAACTGCACAGATGTCCTTTTTCCCAGGGGCAATAGATTTCCTAACAGCATTACTTGCCAATACCTATATTTTCATAGACTTTTCATTAGAACTATTAAAACCACTTGGTATTACCACCAGTCCCAAATCCATTTCAAGGGGGTAGCTTAACAATTGCTCTGACATCAACACCACGTTCATCCTCAGACAAATCTAAGGACATTGCTACATCAAGCACACCAGCCTTCAGTCTAGCCAACTTCCAACACAGGCAGCAGCTTCTGGTTCCAGACCTTAATAAATGACCGAAATATGTACATGAGTTGTAAAGAATACTTGTTCCTTTCCTACTCATTTCCCAAATACTTTTCACTAAGAACCCTTCCTCACACAATTATAACATCTGTCAGCATGCACCACAAATAGCTTAGACTGGGTTTTTTTTGAGCCTCTCCTCTGGAGAAAGCCTGCAGTCAGTTCTCGCCCTCTTGGGCTACTGCTGAAACAAGAATCCCCTCCTCAACCCTGTTATCAGCCTGCTTTACTGCCAACAGCACCTTTAACGTTTCCAAGGTAATCTACACAAGAGAAAAGTAATTTGCTGTGCACTGACTGACATTTAGCTCTCGCCTCACAGGCAAGAAAATCATCAAGGTAAAAAACATGTCTGATGTAGAGCAGATAAAATAAAGGACATCAAGTGAAGGATAAATTGCCAAAATGTTGAGAGACAGAGCTGTTTTTTTTCTTTCTAAGACATCTGCAAGAGAAACCTAGTATCAACTGAATTATAGACTTCCTAGGCTTGGATATAATATGGAGATAAACTTATACATAGCATAGTGCCCTCACTATACCAGAATCGGCTGTGCTAAAGAAGCACCAGAAAGGCCTTGTTTGTGTTTTTTTACTGCCACACAGGGCTAAAAATCTGAAAGGAATAATCAGAAGAGACCGCTCTGCTCCAGAGACTGCTTTGTAGATTAATTTGCATTTAGTAGTTATGTAATAAATGAGGTGTGCCAGTTGGTAACATTGACCAAGGAAAGGGATTAAGTAGAAGAAATAACTTTCAGAATGGCATCATGCATTTCAGGATTGTGTTGTTCGCTCTGACAGGAAAGATCTTTACTCAGAAGTATAGAGGCATGTTTCAATACATCTTGGCAACAGCTTTTGTTTCTGTTTTTCCAGGAATTTGTTGCCAAATTTGTAATTAAAAAGTTATTATATTACTTAGCAAGAAATAACAAACTAATACAATAAATTACCACATGATACAAGCTGTTTGGGGGTGATAGGACAAGTGGAGTACCCTCCTCCTTAAGGAATGGCAAATCTACACCCAGTAGTGACTGCGTAGTACAGAGAGGTTGCCAAATGCGTTTGGGGATTCACAAGAGCAGAGTCCACCAATCTGCAATGAATCACTTCAGAGCTAGTGAGATTAGGAGCGAGGTTATCAGCGGGCAGTTCTCCTTGGCAAGCGTAAAACAGCCCCTCTTTCAAACAGCAAGCAGTGCATGGGGAAATAGCTTATTGAGTCCAGGAAAACCACCATGTGCTATAAATCTTCTTAAAAATGAAAGCAAATGTTTGTCGTCTTAAATAAGTCTACCTTGAAAGTAGTGAAGCAGAACTAACCTAAGAGTTTGTAACGCCTTTTACAACCTACAGAGCAGTAACATTTTAAATCCTACTAATCTGGTATTTACACTACAGTATAAATAGCTGCCACATCCCTGTTCGTGCACAGGCATGATTCATTTTACTTCTTGCACTCCCTCTTCCTTTTTCAGATCCCCACAGGCATCTACTTTATTTCTGAGTGTAACTGTTAAGGGGTGAGAAAAAAGCCTGGGAAACTTCAGAACTAAAATACTAGTTATGTAACAGAAAATTCAACCAAAAGGTGGAAAAATCCCAGGATAAGACTAAAACTGCAGGCTGTGACCTAGGTTATAATTCAATTCTGCAATCGCATTGCAAAGACCTGAGGACTATAAAACTGTAGTACAATATTTGCAGAATTGGTAAGAGCTGCTTCCAATATATACGATCTACTGAATTACTTAAAGCGTCAGTTCTGCAAAGCACTTAAGCATGTAATTAACGTTAAGGGTATGCTTAAGTCGCACTTATTTTAAAGCGGTTTAGACACACATAAGTACCTGCAGAATTGGAGGTGTCAGAGCCAGACCATCAGCTGCTTGCACTGTTCCAAGTGAGCTACTACATACTTCAGATGAAGGTCTGCATTTAACTCTTCAGTTTTGGGGCACTGCATCAAGGAAAGCTTCTATTAAGCTTTTCTTGCACCAGAGGCAACCGATAACCTTAAAAACAAAAATCAAAGAACGTGATTTTGCATGCAGTATGAGAAAGCCCAGATAGAGAGTTCAAGGCCTTCTGCTGCAAAACAACTTGAGATTAAATCATTGTAGTAGCACTTGTTTCCCGATTTATATTACATACAGAGTATGGTGTGCACCTTTAAACAGCAGCATACAGCACTTACTAGTGGTCTCAGCTAATCAGTTCTTTCTCTACCTTAGCCGCTAACAGTTAGTGATGTTCAATATTTTTAGTTCCTCTTTCCTCCTGAGAGATGCAGAGCAAGAACAAGACACATGCAAATGCTAACCACATACACACAGCTGATTCAATTCTTCTTACTGTAGTATTCTCTTTAAAAAATAATGCAACAGTTAATTTAAAAAGTGTAGCGAAAGATTTGTCAAAAATATATCCTTTTTGACTGAAATATGATGAAAATCTTCAGTCATGTCAATTATGTGGTATACCATGAAAGGATCTAGAAGCATTTACAGGAAAGGACATATATTTTTCCCATTCTAGGGAATGAAAAACATAGCAACTGTGCAACCTTTTCCAAAGTCATACTGCAACACCAGTAGTGTAGCAGAGATGTCCTGAATGGCAGGAAAATCCTGCATCCCCCTACATTACAATCCCATCCAAACTAGGCATAAATAGGTATTTGCCTTTCTCTCATATGTATTAAGTACACCCATTTTAGACTGGTATCATTCTTTTCCAGAATATACATTCCATCACACACAGTTAAAGTATATATTTCATCACATTAAATCATCACATTTTCAGCTACATCTTTTGAGCTTCTTGCTTAAGTAAGATTTGTTCAGTATATTGATTTTTTTTCTGCAGATCTTAGCTGTATTTTTTCCTACTTTTCAATACATAGATAAGCTTTAAACATAAGCAATCAGTTGGATTACCCTTGTGAGCAAACTGCTTGGCAAAGCAAGTGGTTCATGACCCTGATACAGTACATGAAATAAAGTAAAAGACTTATATAAATATGTCTGTAATGTGTCATACCTATAGTCAAAATGGAAACTGAATACACAAAGTTTCCTTCATGTGGTAGATGGTCTTTTAAATGCTTTATGTAACTTATCTCAGAAAATATTTTTTAAAATATAAGGTTTATCAGAAAGCTACAGGTCTGTTACTCAAAATGTAACAGGATTCATTCCAGCTTCAATCTCATCAGATATTTCTTTGACTGAAACAGGACTCTATATGAGAGAGTAACTTTATTTACACTAAGATTTTTTCAGACTACAAAGCACTGTGAATCAAATGACAGAAGAGACTGTCAGCTAGGTCACAGAGGAATATAACTGGTGAAAACATATATACACACATACATGTTAAGCATGTTGCAAAAACTGCATACAGCATTATAAAGTAGAAACAGCATAACTCAAAAATGTTGTAGAGCCCCCTAAGATTAGGTCTTTTGACCAGATAAAAATGACCGGTAATTTTACATATTGACGTAAATGCTATAAGATTAATTAAAATTAGACAAGCTTGGTTCAGTGCAAAAGAGGGGACAATTCAACAGTTTTCTTAAGTGTGGATATTCCACTCCCTTAGACCTCAAATTTTCCTACATGTCTCTCTGTGCTGTATGCAAGACCTAGCTTTTGCAAAACTGCATTCCAAGGTCAGCAGAGTGGCTGTGCAGGTAGACACATCTTTTACAGCTACATTCAACACTTCTAAATTCAGATGCTATTTAAATCTAAATCTGGCTGAAGGTGTAGGTGACTTTTCTTTAAGTCTAAACCTGACTTAACTGTCCCTGTTCCTAACACAGGCTGACTACAGATATTGTAGCAAATCTTAAAAGTTCTTTGATATCTTCCTGTTTTAGCTAGTATGAATCCCATTTAAATTAATTTATAGCCTGAAACAGCTTTTCATTCTTCAGGATGTTTTACGTATAACACTCTGAATGCTTTTGGGTAATTAAATATTTGCTCTCATGCATTCTTCTCTCATTCCTCAATTGTGTAAATGCAGGAAAACATATGTCCAGGCATAATTAAGGCTTGACCAGCAGATTAAGAAAAATTAGTAACAAAGACTTTATTCTAACAAGATGCAAATTACTAAAATTCCTAAAGGTAAAAAATGTAATTTTGCCCTTATTTTATTTTGGGATTGGTAAAAAGTATTTATCGTTGTTTTTTAACATTATTATAACCATATTACCACTTTTTAGAATACCTCAGTACAGACTGCATCTGTAGCACTGATAATACACAATGCTGCTCAATACAGAGAAGTAAAGGAATATATAAACTGGAAAATGGAAATTACAGGGGACAATATGCATTTTTTCCATACATAGCTAATATAAATATATATAATGTAAATGTATTGTATTTGTGTGTGTGTATATATATATAATATAGGCACATAAAATTGACTGCCTTTCTACTAGTGATATAACCGAAAGAGTTACTACAGGAGATACAGAACAAGTAATACCTTTGCAGATTTAGTAGGGAAACCACTCCATGCGCAAAACTGAAAGAAAGGATGAAAAAGAACTAGAATACACTGGGGAGAGATTTTTCAAGTCTCTTACACCAAGACAAACCATACCTGATATAAACCCCTAAAAGTTGTCAATCTTGCCAAGCATTTGTTCCTAGGCACCACATCAACTTTCAAGGCACGCCATCAATACAAATGCTGCAAAGCACTATCAGTGAAGGTTTCAATACCAAGTGAAGGTTCTGGCTTAAGTGGCTGTTAAAGGGAAGTTATTAATAGAACATTCATTTTGTATACGATTGCTGCCATATCAATTACATCACTTGAATGTCACAAAAAGCAGGGCAAGCCAAGAGATCCTAACCTAAGCCAAGTCCAGAATCTGCCCTTACTTTTATTGCTTCAGAGAGAGGACGCTGAACCCCGAGCATCCCAGCGTGCCATACATTTGAAACATCTTTGCAGAGAGGATCAATTTACATCCAAAAAGCAAAAACGTGCTGCCTTTAATACTTGGTTTTCCGCATGGTGCTACCATTGTCAGCCCTACTGCAGCATCAAGAAGAGGGAAAGGCTTACTTGCTCCTGAAGAGCCACTGCATGGTTAACCCGTGAAGCAGTGAAAGCCCCCAGCCAGCCCGGGGAATTGCTCTGGCCTGGAGGTGCTTGAAGGACAAGGACAGCGTCTTCTTGCAAGCCCCAAGAAGAAGGGAAGGAGACGCAGCAGGGAGGTGCTGGGGCGACGTGGGCAGCTCCGGGCTGAGGCAGGCAGAGGGGGTGGCGGCGCTCCGACAGAGGCCGCTGCAGCCCGCGGTACGGGGCCGCAAAGCCGGGGGCGGGGCCAGGGGGGACGCTGGCAAAACCGGGGGTGTCCGTGGTGCTCACCACAGCCTGTTCCGGGGGTGCTGACCCGGGTTCCCCGAAGCCACAACGCCTCGCTAGTCAGGCACGCCAAAGTGAAATTAAAGGTTTCTTAGGCTCTGCAGAAGGCTGCCTTGATGCAGAGGTTGCACGACAACCTTTCTTTGTCCTCTGCCTGCCATCCTCGTACAGCAATATTGCATATACCCTGTATGCTACATTCACCCTTTTTTAGATATATTTACTCCATAACTTCCCAGGCAATATGGATTTTTACTGATGTGTGAAGTTCTTCTATTTTAATTATCAGCCAGAAAGGTCATTTTAAATTCCACTGTATTTGTAGTCATTCCCAGGTGTGTAACACTGATTAAATGCGAACACTCAGGGACATTTTCGATGACTGCTACAAAAAGGAAATCCAGTGCAAACACAGCTAATATGTTGACAGTATTATGCACAGCACTAATACAAATGCAAATGAATGAACAAGTGCATTCACACATATTCACTCTCTTCAGTCACATTCAAAATCATTTTGTCACAGAAAGTGGCACAACATCCTCATTTGGTCATAGCTATAACTGTGTTTTCTGATGCAATGCTTGTGGAGAGCAGAGTTCTGCTCTTCTCATCGTAACAGAAACATAGGCTGGGCTGATACTGACTTAACTGAGGAGATCCCCCAATGGAAATGCAATAAAACTAGATTTTAACTGCAAGTGCAGGAAAGGACCTCTACTTAAGAGCCTTCATAATCAGTGAAGACATTTCCTAAACACAATGGGTGGAAATCCCCGCTTCCCTTTCTCCCCAGTATCTGGGGACAGATGTGGTTGCTCTCTAGAGCAACCACAACCAAGGCACCACTTCCTCCCCACATGTTCCTTCCTCCAAATGACAATGAGTAGCATATCGGCAAGCCAGGTTATATTGGCAGAGCACGCACAGAAAACTCAATCCCTCCAGCCGAGGTGGAAAATATACCACACTTGGGCACCGTACTGCTACTGCAGTAAAAAGCCTCAGCCCAGCTGCAGCCAAACTTCCAGAGCGCTCTTCTTGGTAAGCTCCAGTGCTATCACAGGGGCTCCAAGAAAAACGACTCTGTGGCTGCATCTTTACATATTTTTACAGCAAACAGCATCAATTCATGGGAAAGCTAGTAAGATGTGCTCATTTTTGGGTTCCCCTACTACTGTTTCTACCATGCAAAGGAATTATTTTGGAGCAGAATATTGCAGGTTATCTTACAGCAGTGTTTTGGGGCTTGGGATTAGGAGGGGGGTGTCTTTTAATTAATATGAAGTATTTTGCCAAACACTCTCATTTTCAAGCAACACATTAAATGAGATTAAATGCACTCCACACCCAAATTTTGTGTGCGCTTTCTTTGACTTGTTTCATTCAACAATTTATACCAAATTAAAACTAAATTGAATGGTAACACTGATAGCAAATATTAATACTGAGAGTCAAGTGAATCAAAACGACACAGTCAAACTGATAAAACCATACCTTACATGGTCTTATCATAAAATTTCAAAATCTAGCCCAAGTGTATTAAAACATTGTCAAATCTGGCATTTGCACTTGGAACTCTCACTTGATAAATGAATACCACTTGGTAAATAAGACATGGATGCCGTATTTTGAATCTTATTTATCTGTCAACACTAGTAAACTCTAAGATGTGCTTCTGGATTCATCAGTGTTGATTGATCATTTATCATTAACCTGATTGCATAGAATTCATAGGGAGAAATACCCATAACTTTGAGACTCACCCTCTTGCCTTGTAGGACAAAGCTAGAAATGAAATCAGAGAAGCAGTGGAATAAGTGGGAAACAAGCATTCTCATTTGTTAAGTCTTTGATCCACATGCAGAATATGCAATATAAACACTTTTACACATGTCTGTTTCAGGGAAGCATGCATATTTAGATTGCTTTTTTAAATTACTCATTAACTGTTCACTAATAGTCTTATTAGTGGACAGTCAAATCATGCCTGGGAGGATTTTACTTACTTGTCTCATAGTGGCCTTCTTTTACCTACTCACAAGAGAATATATGATACTCGGGCTTACAGTCTCCCAAGACTGGGATTGGTCTACATCAACTATGTCAACTAAAAAGTTATAACCATTTTAGAGAACACTGGGAGTCATTTAGAGTTGGATCAGGTAGCAATTTCTAGTATAGATGATGGGGTAAAATGTGAAGAATAGCATAGAGAGTCCAAGACCCAAAGCAGCATGTCTGAAGGCAGACCAACTACCCTCTACCTTTTGTTATTCTAATTATTAAAGACAAACATTGAAATTCTAAATAAGATAGGCCCTATATTTTAAACAATACATTTTGAAAGGCTAAGAGATTGTACTATTGTCTGGCCCATTTTGGTAGAAATACTTGAACACACCTGTATTTTTTCTGATCAAGATTGAAAAGGCAAGGTCTTCAGGAAAATAAGTTATAGCCTGACTTTTCTCAGCGCAATCTCTGTCAATGTTTCCAAGGCGTTAAGTCTGAAAATGAGTGATTATGAAACTAAATGTATGTCTGCACATGAAAATATTAATTATGATTTCTCAAATGAGTACAGAAAAAGCCACACATCTTTTAAAGAACCATATGTTTCTGCTTTTACAACGAAAACAAATTAAAATATCCACAGGAGGTTTTATAGTGATTAAAAACTGCCAACCAACTGTGCTAAGTAAGTTAATTAGCACCAAAGAAGTCTCAAGTGTTCTGCAGTTTTAGGCACTATTCCTTTGTCTTAAATTTAGACGACTGAGGTTACTTTATACATGGAAAAGATTTATGTAGCACAGTACAAAAGACAAAGAGTGATGTTGGAACAACTTTCACCTACCTTCTTTTCTACCGTATTTCCTATGCTTGTTTAGTTACAGCACAAAGCTCACATCAGATAATAGCAGCCATTTTATAACCATCGCTTTACCAAATGCAAATGCCTGTGAAGAGGAAACTTACTTTTTATAAGTTCAAAGGAAATAGCTGATAGGGCTGAACGCCCAGCCATAGACAAATTTAAGATGAATACCAAAAAAAGCCTTTTTTGGTGCATTTTCGGCCTCAAACTGTTTGAAGTTCTTTGTATGACTTTAAAACAATCTCCTACAATAGTTGGTATTACAGCTTTTCCTCAAAAAAACTAGCAAGCTATACTGAAAATAAATCCCTGACATGTTAGTTGCTCTCTAATAGTGACAGAGCATACACATAACATACATTTCACCCAGTCATAATATCATGAACAAGGAAAATAATTTTTATTTTACTACTGCAAATAGGTCTGCAAAAATATTGAAAACAATTTTCCATGAATACTAGTTGAAATTTTAAATTAATCTGCCATTGTATTTATGAGCATCTGTGTTTATTTTCTCTGAATAGTCTATTTACTGGCAGAATTTCTAAATGAATAAAGTTACTGGCAGCAGAATTCATGTAAACAGAATTCACTTCTTGCAAGGACGCATACCAAACCCAACTCAACTAGGAATTCCAGTGAAATAAAAAAAAATAATAAATGCAAAGGAATAAAATGTGATGGAAGTTAATGAAACACCTCCTGTGTCAGCATAGGATCTAGGACCATGCAGCTGGGACAGAAGATTCAGCCAGTTTTCCCATAACCAATATTCACAATTACTTGTTAATGAGCTGATGAAATTATTTGATAAATTCTCTGTGAAATACGTTTGGGAAAAATGTCATTCATCAGTGATAGTTTGTAGACAGGAGAAAAGAAGAAATTAGTCAAATAATTAGTACCAAATTACAAATAAAGAATGAATTTAGACAAGCACTTCAAATGACCAGCATGCACAAATGAAGAATATTAATAACAATTGTAGGAATACAGTCTCTGTGCATTATGCAGGTGCAGTGAACCAAATGCTTTCTTTGCACAGACCCTTTATGCTTTCTCCTTGTTCTTCAGAAAAAGAAATGTTTGCAACTACACCTTTGGGTAGTGGGTGTGAAAAAAATGGGTGAAAATGCCACTGTAGCCCACTGCCCTTAGAGACTTCTTTGTGAACTGAAGTAGACTACAATGGAAGCATCAGAGCTCTTCCCAAGCATGCTCAAAAGTGTCTTAGTTAATGGCTACCAGGCATGCCAGGTTGATGTTATCAGCTCATACAGTAATTTCAAATCCTTTGGCTTACTGTTCTTTAACATTACAACTTTTTTTGCAATTTTTCCTGCCTCTTAAGATTTCTCAACAGCCTACTTAAAAGCCCTGAAAAAAACCCTGTTTTGCTTAACAAAATGGTATTATACCATTGTACTCCAATCAGTGAAATAAGCTATGCTTTTCTACTTGCATTACTGTACCACGACAAGGGAAGACACATATTTCTTATTTTAGTAGTGTCATTGAACTCCTTTTGCAGGGTTTCCTTTTGCATTTATACAAGATCACCTTTGCCTTTATTGCAAGTCAAGCAGTATCTCAACAGTGTACCACCTCATAGTTCAGATGCCTAGTATATTAAGAATTTTTTAATTTTTTTTTTTAAGTCCATGAATGGCAGAGCCGTGTTTAAAGACAGAAGATAAAAGCAACATTCATTATTATGGAAACCTAATCAGGGTAATAGCAGTCTCACAATTATGTCATTAAATCTGTGGGGAAAAGTGACAAAACTAATACTTGACTAACTCCTACATATTTCTGACTGTACATTTGTTTTCATCAAGAAAGCTTCAACAGCACTTTGTGACAAAGGCATCATCTTCATTGAAGGATCTAAAGCTGGGGATGTCTAGAACACTAACAGAATGCTTACTCTATTGTAAACTGCGTGAGTCTTGCATTCTTCATGGGGTTCTGTGAATATTAATTTTTGGAAAAAAACTTAAGAGACATAGTTATGGAGGCACAGAGTATGGAAGAAAGAGTACAGCAAATAAGGAGTCTCCTTTTCCCAAGCCTAGGCTGACAGAGAGAGAGGCCTCCCTATGGGAATGTACCAAGCCCTCTAACCTCTGAGTATCAGTGTGGTTATCCACAAAAGGAAATGATTATCCATTTGAAAAACCTGTCTGTAATGGACAGGTAATTTCCTTCATCTCGGTGAGATTAAAGAGTCTGTTACTGTATTAGAAGTCATTACTGTCATTACAGCTGAGAGAATTCAGGTAGGTGTAATAAAGAAAAATCTCTATTGCTGTAAGGTTGCCTTATTTAATATCTATATTTGATGCCAAATAATTATTTGCAGAAATTATATATTTATTTTAAATTAGACCAACTGGTATTGCTAGGAAAAATGAACAAGTTTTGTCTCCATGGGTTCTCCCTCAGTCTGAAACTGAAACAATAACGTTAAGTACCAGCCGGAATCAATTTTACTTTTAGTTTTACTTGATTATGCTAAACAAGCAATTTGATAAAGAGTAGTTAGTAGCACAATGAAATAATAGCAAAACCTTTTTAACATATTACATTTGCTGCTTTCTTGAATCACTGTGCAGCAGGGCAGACTGAAAGCTTTCCCAAGCACAGCAACACAGCAAAAACTTGTGGAACTAAGCTCCTAGTTTAGTTTATGCATTATTAGTAAATTTGAAAAAAAAAAAAAAATCATGGGGATTAATCTGCATTACCATTCTAGAAAATATTGCTGTACTTTAAGGTGTTAAAATAACCCTTTATAACCACCTCTGAACCACACACAACTAAACAGTTTTCCCATAGAGCCCTGTTGATGTTAGTTTTAGAGGCATCAACAATGCACCTTCTTTAACATTTGACTGTCATGTGTCCTGTGTTTGTTAAGTCAGTATCAGTGCCGCATTACCTTCAGCCATCAACATGAGCAAACCAGCAGGACATTTCTGCAACATTTCAAATTAACAGGTGTTGATGGGATTTTTCTGCTAACAATTGAGTTGCAGTTGATACTATCGATAAAAGAAAGGGGTCTTGATGCATCCTCTCACATAATGAGTGTTATTATTAAATTTTTATTTTCCTTCATACCCATGCATTACTTTTCTACTTAAGTAAAAGCACCCTCCCTTGCTCTGCAATATGACCCTGCTGCAAAGGTTTATATCTTAAGCAAATCCAGTCCTGTGCACCAAACTCTAAATTTGATAGAAAACTGAAACAATTTGTGTATATATTTAGTTAACAACGGCAGTAAAGTCCACCTCCAAGAGTATGTAGTAATGACAGGA
The DNA here is from genome assembly GCF_000687285.1 of Phaethon lepturus. Lineage (NCBI taxonomy): Eukaryota > Metazoa > Chordata > Aves > Phaethontiformes > Phaethontidae > Phaethon > Phaethon lepturus. The sequence continues at coordinate 170,254 of NW_010562729.1, forward strand.
CAGAAAAGTGGGGTTGCTATCAAGAGGGTAACACCATTAAAATCTTACAGCAATGAATAACTCCCTTTTTGAAAAAAAAAAATCTGAAAATGGCAAAGTAGCGTATTTGTACATTTCTCTCCTCTGCTCTGGTTCAAATTCAAGAACTGACATCCAATAAAGAACTAAAACAATGAAGACAACATACTTTCTGAGAAAAGTGAAGATGATGTTACAGATCCCATTCTCCTGAATAATAAGGAAGACGTTCGTTATTTTTGACACAAAATAATTATCTTCCAAATCTGTAAAGCAGAGCCATGATTTCGGAACTGAAATGTGGAAATATGTGCATTTGTACTTTAAGCTAAAAGATTACATAATTTAATCTTTGTAGCAATCTGTAATATTATTATAATCTACCTGCAGAGTAGTGCCATCTTTTTGTCTCCTCAGCCTTATTAGTCTTAACAGTGGTTGCTTCCCTCTAGGAATCAAAGAAATAAAGTTCTCTTTATCCATCTAGGTAGCACAGAAAAGAGTTAACATTACTGAAATGGAGAGATTACTGAAATATGGGAGATTTGAGAAAAAAGGAAGGGCATAATAACATAAGTAAACACACAGTGAAAGTCAGAAGCTTTGCAAAGGACTAAGTACATATTATAAACAATCCTCAAGAGTACAAGAGCTATACCATGACATAATACAGAAAAGGAAAAATGGGGAAGGTAGGTCTAAGCAATAGCAGGGAAAGGAAGGAGACTTAATTAATTTAAATTACAAATAATCCACAATAGCTGGAATCTACTAATAGACAGAGGAGCAACAGCTCAAGTGTTTCACCTTGGCTGCTATGATGGTTTTTTCCCCATCTTTGGATAAATTTTAAACAATTCAAACTAGACTATTAAAACTCCAGAAGTATTAGCTGAGGGTAGACCCCAAGGCAACAACTGAACAACTTACAACACATTTCCCAAAGGTTATATCCTTAAGGTGGAAACACGCTGGAAACAAATTGCATACATTTGCCAACTACATTCTGCAAGTGCCAATTTCATTAAGAAAATAATTGAAAATCCATAGTCAGTGACTTGTTGGTTTGAAATGACAAATTACATACCAACTATAGCTCCAGTGAGCCTAAACAGGCCACACAGCTAAAGCTCACTCCATTTGAATTCAGGTTGGTCACTTCAGCTTGTTTTCAAAATTATTCAGCCAAGATATAAACACCATGAGATTAGTTTGATTGTGAACTGCACTATTTAAACAATTCCAAAGGCTGGATACAACAAGGAATGTTCGGACATTACATACAGTGTGAATTCTCAATTTCTCCAATTGCCACAAGTAGGACCAGAGATCTTGTTTTTGTTCAGTCCAAAAATTTGAAAAGATGACAGCATGGTTAGCAATTCTTAAAATCACTCACTTGTATCCTTTTGCTGCATTTTAAATATTATGGTGTGCTCCAAACATTAAAGGAATCTTCATTCAAATCAGAACTTCATATACAGCATTTTATAGCAAATACTGGTCATTCCCAAACCCAAGAAATTATCCTTTCTTTCTTTTGTGTTATTGGGCATTACATGCTTTTTCAGCAGATATTTATGATGTAAATACTTGTTCAGTATAAAAAGTGAGGAGTAATTAATCTTCAGCAATACTTTGAGTTTATCCAGTATTCACTGTCACAAACATTGGCAAGTAACTTAGTCATTTACAGGATTGATTTCCCATGGATTTTCTGCTGTACATTAGTTGCCAAAAAATAGAACTAAATGCTTTGTCTCAGGTAGACTAACAATCCAAACTGCAATTTCAGGAAGCTTCCTTTGGACATATGGAAGAGAGCCATTCCTATCAGAATAAATAATGCAGAATTTCTTCTAAGGATCACAGAAATGTAGTGATGCACAGCTGGAAGGGAGAGGTGAAGGGATGATCTAAGCTAACTGCTGCTTTGAGTTAGTATCCTTGCAGATATCCATCTAATCCATTTTTAAACACTTCCAAAAAAAGTTATTTTGCAGTCTCCTAAGGAGACAGGTCTACAGTTTATTTCCTAATCTACAAAACTTGCATTCTTAAGTCGTTACCAAAATCTGCTGCTGCAATTAAGCAACTTAGCATTTGTCCTGCCCTTGGTGAGAATACTCCTCTCCTTATGACAATATTTTTCAGATTTTCAAAACTCTGTTCTTGCCTCTGAACTCAGCCAAACAGTTCCTCAAGCCCTTCCTCACAAATCACATTTTCTAAAGCTGTCTTTTTTTTGCAGTTCCTTGGACTCTTTCCTCTTGCTCTGCCTTTTCCCCGTCTACAGTGCCCATAAATCGGGCCAGCCTCACCCCCTGCACGCCCCGGCAGGGACCAGAGGGAGATGATTGCTTCCCGTGCTTTACACACCCTGCCGTTGCTGGTTCCCCTGGGAACGGGCTCTGCCATTTTTCCACACCATCACACCACTCGCTCACATTTAGTTTGTTATCCACTATAAACTTCTGCACTTTTCTGCTGTATTGCTGTCTAGCCAGTTGTTCCCTTCTTTTGCATTTTGGCTTTGTATCTCAGTGTAGTACTTTGCTGTTGTCTTCCTGAGCGTCATCTTGTTGGTCTGAGGCCGTCTCACCATTTTACCAAGCTCTGCCCTCCAGCCTGCCAGGTCCCATCCCTCAGCTTGGTGTCACCTGCAGGGTTTACCTAATCCCAGTTACATTACCTAAAATAGACCTGGAAACACATTAATCCCTTCTGGGAAATCAGACAAAATGATCTCCCCTTTGATTAATTTTATTGATAACTATTATCAAGTACTTTAAAGCTGTTTGTTAACTCGCTTCATGGCAAGTTTGCTGATGCCACTGCTCTTCAAACTACAGATCACTATCCTGAGTAGCATTATAAGCCACTTTTTGCCCATCACAAGTAATCCCACGTATCTGTTTGGAGTAAGTGTGCGAGGTGGAGCTCATGAAGCAGTTCTCGCTTTCAGAGGAGTGGAGATGAGCACGAGACCTGCTGGTCAGAGGCCATTTCCTCAGCAGTAACAGCGTTGTGTGGATCAGGCAGAAACACGGCAGAAACCCAACTACTTCCTTTTCCCTCACCGGCCATCCTCTCAGAGAAGGCAAATTAGACAATCCTGATTTTATTTGTCCTTGACAAACCCAGTGTCTATGGCTTACTGTTGGATTGATCTCCAGCCACTTACTTGTCAGGGTGCACTGTGATGGCCGGGCTCCCTGGCACCGGGGGCCCCCCACGGTCAGCAGGGCAGGGCCTGGGATCAGGGCCCAAGGCGCTGCCCCACCCGGCCCAGTGGGGCCCGTGGCTGGGCAGGGCTGTGGGGGGCTGTTGGCCTTGGGCTGGGCTGAAGCAGGGTCCTGGGCCATGGGCAGGGAGCGGGGAAGACGCCAGGGGAGGGGAGTCAGGGTCAGTGAGGCCTGTGAGCGTCCCCAGGGCCCTGACATTACCAACTGATGGCTGAAACATTTGCTCTCCCCGCCCCCAAGCATCCCAGTTATAACTCGTACCACAAACGAGTTCTAGCTGTTCAAATGGTTGGGATACCATCCACTCTCCGTCACAAAAATGGTCACTAACATTTCAGCAATACTGTTGTAGTTAGTTCTTTACGTAATCTGGGATTAACGAACTCAGAACCCTTGTATGTCATAATACAAGTGACTATTTTATTTATTGCTATTTTTAACACACATTTTAATGTGCCGTCTTCCCTGACATACCCATTGATTACACAAAGTACCTGATCACAGTTAGTAAAAAGAAAAAGCCATTGGATGCTTCAATCTCAGCCAAAGACCACGACGAGTCTGAGCTGAGCTTTCCAAGGCAGACCTGAACCAAGGGTTTGTGAGAGTTTTAACAACTCTTCAGACTTAGGCCTTTTTTACGTATTAGCCTTTAACCCTTTGGACCAAGATTAAAATCTAAAGTCAAATTTAAAAGCAAGTTTTATCCTATTATTTTAATCTGTCTTTTGTCCTTAAAACATGTAATCCCAAAGATTCATAATTATAGTAGCCTACATTTTTCCCCAAAGGTTCAGCTTTATACCCAGGGTTATAACATCCTTTCACAAATCCACTCCAAGGCAAGGCTTTGAAAAGTTGCTACTGTAGAAAAAGACATATTTGTATTTAATGTTCATCAAAAGTTTTACTCTTCAGACAGAGAACACAAGGAAACCATGCACACTGTTCTGCATTAATATTAATCGAACGTAACATAGTAGTACAATATTGAACTCTTTTGGCAGTGTTGTGTAGTTAGCAGAGGTGGCCGAGTTATCTACTGCAAACAATCTAGTAAATATAGACATATTTTCCTGTCTGCTCTTCAGTCACACTGAAGATCTGGTTACATGATAATGGGAGCAGAAGAGGAGTCTTACTTACATGTTAGTAAGATTTTTAACTGCCCTTTCTCTAGCAGTCTAAACCTTCCCTAAACAATAACTAATGCAAAAGAAAAATATTAAAACATACACAGCAGTAACTGTAATATTTAGCTATAAATATTGAAATAAAAATTAGGGTTCAAGTTCCATCATTTTCATAAATCCTACTGACTGCTGCAGTTTATCCAGCTGTTTTTATTCGAACTGTGCTTCTTACTAGAGCAGTCAGATCCTACTTTTGGTCCATTAAAGATAACTATGAGAAAGTTTGTGGGTTTTTTCTGTTCTTTTTATTTTGCCCTGTGATTCCTTCTTCTGAATCTTGTACTCACTGTTGCCATCTAAATTCAGAACTCCTTTTGCGTAGAGAATTTGCTTCCTAATATTCAGTTTAGTATTTAGCTCTTCAAGAATGCTTCAGCTTTATCTCTTTCCTAGTTACTAGCACACCCTCATTTTTTATCTGGATGGCGAATTTAATTTGAATTTTCCCACTTTTATTTAGAGCTTGATTTTCTACATCTGTCAGTGAAACCAGTCAATGACATGTTAAGCCTTTAGCCAACCTCCTTAAAATCAGTTTTGTTTCCTTTTACATACATTTAAGATTATAGGCTAGTTTCTTGTCAATCTGCCTCCAGTCTCTAAACTGTATGTCCCTCTCTTGTATAAAATCCACTTTAAGACTCTTTCTGTTCCAGTTAACGTTGTCAATGGGCAAGATAATCTCTTTGCTAATACTATTGTTGATAGAGAGTCAAGTTGCCAAATGCACATGTAGTGACAAAAAAACCACCGCTGTGCTTTGTATCAGTCTTGCTCACCACCTATTGACATTTTAATGCCTTTTCCTTCTCCAGAATCTTTAGCATCATTCATATTGACTAAAGAGAGCAACTGATTTCTGTTACGGCTTTCTTTGAATAAACATTTCATCTTGGGCAAAATTTCTTTAGCAAACAATTAGTTCCAAGCCTTTACCTATTGTATGACTTCATAATAATAATACTTATGTACACTGTGTTTCTATCTGTAAGTTTCAAAGCACTTAAAAAATAGATGTGCACTTAAAAAAAAACAAAACCCAAACCATGTAAATATGTTGGAAAGTACATATGCAAATAAAAATTGCCAGAAGTCAAGTTTAGCTCTGCTAAATTTCTTACTATCCGAACATATGACTCCATAACTTTGGGCAGCAATAAAAGATAGTTTTGAAAAGCACCTCCACACTTGAGTATCCTGCCAAACAAGTCACATTCATGCAAACCCTTCAGTTTCCAAGATTAGAGAATCTACCTTGCCTGTTTTCAAACAGTTAAAGACCCGCAGCCCTAAAAGCCAAGAGGAAAAAAAAAAAAAAAAAATTATATGAGCAAAAACACAAGAGCATGAGTTAGACCCGACCCGGTACAAATGTATGATCCCTTAAAGGAAATGCTTCACATCACTTCAAGGAATATAGGATTTAGTGAATTATTCCCAAATAAATGTCACAACAGAAGCAAAACTCTTAATTGAATTAAATGCCCCCTGAACAAGGCAGGCTAAAGCCAAAAATTGAGCTATACTTTAAGCTATCAGTCTGGCACTGTTCTTTCCCTTGCACCCTGCTACCTGCTAGTCCTTCCTGCGCTAGCACGGGTGTTTGCGTAGTTGCTTCATAAAGCTAAAAGCTGGTTTACAGCTGACCATTTTACATGGGTTTTGTGAGGGATTTTTGTTTGGTTTGGGTTTGCTGTCACTTAAAAACCTACTGCTAGTCAAAACTGCAACTTAAATAAAATGATCAAATCCTGACTGATTCTGAAGGTTATCAAGGTACTGAGGATGGGGAGCAAGATGCAAACATAAGGGTGTGTCTTTGCACATCCAGTCACTGCCACACATAAACATCAGTTTGACAGGTACCATAAACTATAAGGAAGTTGAGTTATAAAAAGCTTCTGGCAAATATTTTGTTTCAGAGACCATCCTTTCCAAAAGACCATACCTTTGGATAAGCACTTAGCTAGAAACTAATTGGAATCTGCTTGGGGAGTTCAAAATAAATGCTATGAGCAAGACAGTCTTTATCATCCCACTTACTGAGTTGACTAAAATACAACAAGGTTTAAGGCAAAGAGAAGACAAAATGGTAATAGTATTATTATTTTTGTTAATGCATTGGAGTGCATTTCTTTTCCTACCCAGGTTGTAGATCACTGCAGTGAGTGGCAGATGATAGTGTCACTCTGGTGTACAACAGAAGGAGGCAGAAACCCCCGTACTTTGCATAGCTAATGGAACAGATTGCTCTAAGTCAAAAATAAGTTCTTTGCAATTCATCTTGTTAAATTTGTACCGAAGAAGCATTTTCCTTTTGGAAAACCAAAGCAATGAAAGCAGAAATCTAACTGTGATAGAACATCTGCTCCTGTTAAGTAGCTTCATTTGGTAGATATTTCTCAGATTAAATAACAGAATCAAAATTGATTCTGGGGAAATGGAGAAGGTAAATTCTAATTAGGGAACTGAATTTTACATCTCTTCAATTTTAAACAATCAGAATCATACACGTGGGCAGATAAGGCCTATACCTCACTATTGACAGTCTTTTGACTGAACTAAAGGTTCAGTTTTTGTTCAGTGGATGGTGTAACCTCTATTTAGAAGTGGAAATTTTAGACAGAAAGTCAGAAATGCAGCTGTGGAAATAGCATTCCGAGTGGCAGAGAAGAACACAAAACAAAACAGCAGAGTCAGTCACAAAAACAGGAGCAGGAAGATCTGCATTATCCAACTTGTGGCTGCCCATACTTAGCTTCTCACTCTGGAGGGCAGCACATTTCAAATACAGTGTGCATACAAAATTAGTGAGAAAGCAGAGAGAGAGACAGAAACCCTTACCTGACCATTGGTATATGACTTAAAAGAAAACACACACAGAAGGGAAGATAATGTAATTTGATTAAACTCAACATGCTCCAAAGCCAGAACCATTGTTATTCAGTAATACCTTTATAAAACAAAGATAGCAGATTCTGTGGAAAAGAATGCAGTGAAAATATCACACTCTGAAAAGAATGGACTGAAAACATAGATGGAGTGCACTAGAGACTTGAAAACCAACATCCTTGCTTTTACTCAGTAGCTAAGCACCCAACATGCTACATTAAGTGATATGTCTAATGGTGTCACCATGTCACCACAAACATGTCTCTCATCACTTTAGCATATCTATGAACTCTAAACCAAGAACTTCAACGTACTTCCCTTGCTGCTTTGGAACTCACTACCATATAAAAACATTTGAGGACTTTCATAGCTGGGAATTTGAGTCTGTCTGTCTTCCCACCAAGAAAAACCTATTCTAAGAGGTTCTGACTGTGACTCATTTCTCAAGTGTACATAATGGGCCAGTTTGAGCTAAAAGCTGGTGCAACCTGTTCTTGATTACAAAAATAAAGGGGCCAATTTAAGTCGTGCCCTCCCCCTTTTTTTTTCCTAAAGTGATTGCTGAACTAATGAAAGATGCCAAAATGATAGCTCCGTAAGATAAACTTCACCATTAATCACAGGGTGAAAACAGTTCAGCAGAAAAGTCAGCAGAGCAGACTGCAGAAGCAGCTGTGGTAGTTCTTTTCTTACTGTCCTGCCAATGCATCTGAGCCAGCAGTGATTCCCCAAGCAATTGCTTTTCTTGCTTTGTCTTCTCAGCTGATATTCCAAAGTACATCAACTGAGGTTGTTTTTGGTTGTTGGTTGTTTTCTTTTCCCAAAGCTGAAAAGACCTTTTAAGAATGCAAATATATGGCATGCAGCCCCGAACTGATGATCTATTTCATATAGCTTAATCAGATAACAGCCAATTATAGTCACTTAATTTTCCATTAAAATCTTTGTTGCACACCTATTTTCAGCTCTTGAACTGATTTCAAGTCAGTATTTCTAGAGTAGTGTGCCAAACTAACTTGCAATCAGCAATAGATTCATAAACTAAACTTCTGACAATGCTCATGTTATTAAAATGGGTTGGTGAGGGAATGATTTATTCAAATTTCATGGATTTCTCTGTAACAAATTACCATTGAAATTTCAACCTGCTTTTTAGCATCCCAAATGACAGTTTTGAGAGCTACTGAAGGACTTTTAGAGAGCTCAGAAAGAAGTCTTGTAGTCTGATAAGAGACAGGGAATCTACAACTACTTGGAATGCAAAACAACATTAAACTGCAATAATCCTCTGAAGAAAATATATAAAGTAAAATGTTGAATCACAATCCATGACAAATTCGTCTAGCTGATGAGCAGTTCCAGACCAATAGCCTTAAGCTTTCAAACTCATTCTGCTCACAAAATTAAATGAGAGAAATGGAAATGGAAAGCAACAAAAGCTGGAAACATGAAAAATGGAAAGAAACATACAATCAAAAGCATTCGAGAGTTCATGTCCTTTACTGCCTCCTAAGAACAGCTGTCTGGAAAGCAAGATAGATAATACTGACAAAGAATCGTAAGAGAGGAGCTGAAAAACAGTAACATTTCTCTGTCTGGACCTGACAGTTACCCTAAACAAAAATTCTGCTTTCCCTGAATTGGGGAATGGTTGCAAATATTTAACCGGATCCTCAAGTAACAGGAAGAATATTAATTTCTTAGTACTAGAATACAGAAATGCAGAAACTTATAGCAACTTGCCTACTGAGATCCCCTAAATACAAGATTTTTGCTGATATATTTAGGTCTTGAGAAAGGTAGAACCCTGTCTGTGTTTTAAAACCAAATCCCAGGCAGCTGGAATACCGTAGTTGCTTACTCATGACGCGGGAGCTGATGGGGCCAGCGAGAGACGTGCAGTCAGACACAGCGAGGCAGACAGCTTGCCACGGAGAAGTCCAGCTATTTAACAGTGCAGAAAACTAGAGTCTTGGACACACAGGGTGAAGACAAGATGTAGGGAAGGTGATTAATAATTTCAACATAGCTTGTGAAGAGGCTTAGACTACGAAAGGACTAGAGGTTTGTAATATCCCCCAGGAACAATGCAGATGGTAACTCAGCTGAACTTCACTGTTCTGCTCAAACGATGCCCTAAGAGAGGCTATTCATCTGCTTTCCTTCACCAGTCTAAAAGACACTTTGCTAACTTGAAGATAGAAAGAGTGATTTTTAGCCACAGACTTTCTCTTTGTCACATCTAAAAGGATCGCTGTCACGATTAACACAAAATCCCATTTCCTATTCTCCCGTTCCTTCTACCAAATCATGCAACGATGCTGTGCCTGCTTACTTCTCCTTTTTGCCAAACAATAACTGCATTTCAACGATGCTGTACAAACACATTCTTGGACTGTAAAGCCCTCTGAATGAACTGCTTATATACATGTACAATATGCCACAAGTATTGTTAAGGAAACACTAGTTCAAAGAGAAATGCAGCAGTTGCTAAGAAACACTATAGCAGAACAGAGATGGGGAATTTACTGACTTTTTTTTTTTTTTAAACACTCACCACTGTTATTTGCGGTATTTGCATCTCAAACCACACCTATATATTTGTAATGACTAATTTTAATTTAAGTTTTAATTTAAATTCTAATTCTATAACAATTCACATCTATCTCAACATCGCTAAATTAATTTCCCCTAAGTTCCAAGACCATAAACAGACTAAAAATCCTGGACTTTTGCAGAGTCAGTTGATGGTTTTGGAACATTTTGTAGCAGACAGGACTCTACTATGCTTGTCATAGATCATCACCATCCCAAAGACCTGACTGACCTGTAGGAATTTACTTCCACTCTTGGAAGCCCCACATGGGCTCCAGCAGATTTTATATCAAGCCTTTTGAGACAGATGGTTTGTTGTTTGGTGTTTTTTTTTTTAAAAAAAAAGCAGCATTCATTTACTTTCAGGCAGGGGAATTATTTGCATAGCTGCTTGAAGAAAGCACATGGAGGAAATCAGCATTCCTGAAACTTTTGCAAACAACACAAAAAATAAGACATACAGTATTAGGTAAACTACTCAGGTTAATAAAAGAACATTGTCAGAGTACACACTCTCATTCTCTGACTTTATTGCAAAATGGAAAGAATTTCTTCAATGTAACTGAGACAAATAGTAAATGAGATTCGAGTGGAAACAAAAAGAAGAAAGAAATACAAATTTTTATAAGTGCAGTCATTCAGTCATACATTACAGGAAACAACAGCAAAAAGCACATTAGGAAAACTTTACTAAAGCCAAACAGTTAGAAGGTGGAACATAATACAAAACTACAGAACTTTCATCTAGTCCTTTTGTATACATATATCATGATAGAAATCCCATTTTTCCAAGATAGCATTCAACACCTTAAAATGGTGCATTTCTTCATGCATTTCTGTCTCCAAAAGGGTAACACTGCCAATTTGTACAACATGGTACAGAGGTTTCACAAAACAGTTGTGGTCACAAAGGAGAGCTATCCTATACCTAAATTAATCAAAAACCCATGAAAAAAAAATGCTACAGTAATTAAAGAGTGAAAAAATAATACACACGTAAAAGAAGCAGAAGTTTGAGCATCTCGCACTATACTGAAACCAGGGTGAATCAGCAGCAGAGTCAACTAGAGTTCGTGGACAATTTTGATAACTTATTTGCATTATAAAACTCCATCAAAACAAATCAGTTCCAACAACCTCTCCTTCAATAATGAAAAAGAAAAAAGAAAGAAAAACCACAGGAGACATTTCAGTAAGATGAAATTTCTTTCTCCAAAGTTCATTTTTAGACTGCAATTTATATCAAAGAAAGCAAACCAAACACCCAACTGTGAATAAACTTTTTTGATTTTAATGAAAAACAGAGCATTTTGTCTGACAAAGGTAGCTACAGCTGCTGTCATTCTTTCTAGGGGATAAAAATATACCTAGCTGGACTCATACGTGTCCCCAAATGGGTTGGACCTGTGTAGGGATAATTTGGACTAGCACATGCCCAACACACATTTATTTTCCCCATTTGAATATTTTGCCCAGGCAGAAGTGGAGGATTTTTGTATGTTGTGTGCATCCCACAGCCCAGCTGCAGCCACTCAGACGTGCCACCCTGCTCCCAAAAGGCCACTCTGCAGCACGCAGAAGTCACCCTGACACTCCGGCTACCTGTGCAGCACTTGCCTAGTAAGCTCAGTGCCTCCTGGATTTAATGAACTCACCGAGCACAGGCTAGGAAGCCCAGACACATATACTTTCACCTGGCAAATCCATGAGAAACACAATGACAACCCACTTCTTACTGCATGATAAAGGCCTGCCACAAAGTACACTAATATTATTCTAAGAAATGGCCACTTGAATGTATTAGCAGAAAAAAAATCCTGTATTTCTGTTTCTGAATTTATTATCAGAAATAGCTGAAATTAAAACAAAACAGCCCACAAAAATAGTAACACAAGAAATCTGAAAAAAACCAAACCAATCAAGTTGCAATGGAAGTGTCTGCAAATTTTAGTAATTCAATACTGTTAACTATCTTGCCTATGAATGATATCCACAAAAACTATCACAAGCTGAGAAACTGTCCATCAGTAAGTACACAGAGAGCCAATTTTAAAAACTCTCCTTGCCAAGTTTTGAGGTTTTGATTTCATCATAAGCAGAATTATATTAAGAAAATTGTCATGAATCTAATTATGATTCCATTCTATGTCCATTTTCAAGAGCAAATTAAAAGGAAAAAAAACCCACAAATTTTACATTATCCACTTTTTACTAGGCTTGATGCTTCCTCATTATATTGTGATTATCTGGGTATAGAAATTTTACACTGAAAAGGTTGCCTTTTGTATTACTGGTCATAAGAAAGTGGGTATGAATAATAGGATCCTGAATAGCAGGGGAAAGATTCACTATATCTGTTGGGGATAGATAAGCATTCACGAACAGATTCATAAAGTGCAGATGAGTTCCAAGGGAGCATGATCTGTCAATCACCCTCATGGCTTTGGGAGACAAATCTGCCGAATGGACATGTTATCTTCCAAATAACCGATTAAAAAAGTAAGCGCTCTCAATCCGACTCTATTGGAGTTCATAGGGTAAAACTAAGATGACAATTTTTAAGCCACACAAGTTTCTGTAAAACAAAAAAGTATAGAGATCGACAATATAAAAATTACTTCTCCTGCTAATAGTCATTACCATAACAGTAAACTGTCACATCAGCTAAGGAAGAGCAAATATCTGTGAACTAATTTAAGTTTCCACCCCAGAGCACAAGCCATATTTGGGGGAAGAAATTCAGAGTAAGTGATTTGGTCTGCTCTCAAATAGTAAAACCAGAAGTTCTCTGCTCAAGGCAGGAACATGGAGAGGCTTCTGGTCAAGAACGCAGGTGAATGATTTGTGTAAAGTTTAGGGAAGTATCTGCATTTTGGATCCCTTCCCCAAATAAATATGCACAGTTATTATCAAATTTGAACACCTGAAAATTTTCGTCATCGCGTGCGTTCTTAGTAAATTGATATAAATCATTGGGTTTTCAGGTTTAAAATGTGCTCAGGAGATAAATGTCTTTAGGGATCAACTTTCCCCTTTTCCCTTAAATGTGATTTATAACAATTCCAGTAGCCTTGATTTGGTTCTACAAAAACTACATAGGAAGGTGATATGTATTCATCAGACTCTGAAGTTAGAGCACTGAACTCATTTATGTGCGTATTGTGGACAGTAGGTGGGAAATACAACATACAGATATAAAACAAAAAAAAAATTCAATACAGGAGTAACTAAAATCACGAGCTATGCATTATAGAAAGTATCATTCTCCAGAAATTAAAGGTCACACACTATTCAAAGACCATTTGCTGATGCCTAACAATACACAAGCATAAGAGGTTTTTTCTGCCTTGTGGACTGATCTTTGTATCACCTAGCAAAAGAGAATCTATCAAGACAGGTGGTACATTAGCTGTCAGTTTGTTAGAATTGCTTCAAAAATAGGAATCCTTCAGTGTCCAGCATTATCTTCCTAGCAACTTTCTTATAGCTATAATTTACTGATAAGAGCTATACGGAACCAATATATTACCGTGTCTCCATCAGTTCTGTAGCTTTAGAAATATTTCCTTCCTAAAGTAACTTGGAGAATTTCAGCTTCCCCTAAACGTTTTACAGCAGGCAGCACTGTAAATTTTGTACTATATATCACCTGCAATTTGATCATCCGTGTCAGCCAGCGTCAACTCCGACTCCAGTACTCGCTCCTGCAATGCAGTTCCTGCCTGTGTAGCAACTGCCTGAGGTAGACCAGGATTGATGGAGATCCCACGAGACATCGTTACAGGCTACGTAATAACTGCTCTGGAAGTCAGAGAGCTAATACCGAAGTCAATGAAACCTATGGCTGCTCTCAGATCACCTCTGGGTTCCTTGCAAGTTCAACATTCCTTGCAACCTTATCAGAGCTCAACATTTCTCAGATCAGGTAAATATACCTTACCAAATTTAACAATGTGAATAGGAAGGCTAGATCAGAAATGCAGTCTGCTTCAGAGATGGACAAGATTTACTTTGTATTTATGAAGTCATTTGGGCACTTAACTACTACAATTCTTAAACTGGAATCACATGGGAAGTGCGATAGATCACTGAAGTCAGATATTCTGCTTTTGTCAGTAACTGTAGCTATTGCTACATAGGCTGACAGAAGTTGCTTCCGATTACTCAGCTAATTGTTTGGTGCCATATAGGATTTAGATCAACAATACCATGCAGATATAAAGAAATATTGCTTATCTTAGCTCTCATAAGACTTCATGAAGTTGCCTACCATTCAGATTATGTATTTGATACTCTATATATTCCAACTGAGGAATAATATAAGGGGAGCACAGAAAATCTGAACCACCTCCACAAAACCAGACAAGAATTCTGGCAAAGCAAGGAAATAAAACAAGTGAGCAAGAGGCTGGACTACACTGGCTGTCTGAGGTCCCTTTTATCACAAGTATCCTATAATCCTATGAACCCATCATCCCTAGTCTGCTGCATTCCGGCTCTTTGTATTCGTCCTGTGCATAAGTATAATGCCATTACAGAAGACCTAACGGCAGGCTTTCTTTTTCTGAAAATAAATGGATACTGAGCCTTACTTCTTCTCAGTCACGTACTATATTAGACTAATACTGAATTGAAATTTCAAAATAAGAACAAAATCTCAGGCATTAGCCCTGACATTCACACTTGCTGTCCTTATACTTCACGGCATAGTCCCCTCTTTTGGAGTGTTTTACTTCCATACTACTGCAGCATTAACTTAGGCTGGTCAGGGTTCAAGTTTGCTGTGCTAATTCGCAAATGTAAAAAAAGACAAAAAGTATATACAGAGGGATCTGATGAACAGCAGATACAGAAAAAAAGTAATTGCTATTTTAATTTTGTAAATGTGCTATTCAGAGAGGAAGGGAGATTGAAGCAACATTCTCCTTAAGGGCTTACAACCCCACTCTGAAGAGCACCTACCACGTTTTGCTCTTCTAGAAAGTGATTCTCCCTCTCTCTCTCATTGAGACTCTTCAAGCAGAATAATCTCAGGCTTTTTAAACTCACATTGGCCAGGATGGTCATAATGTCTGTCACCAATCTTGATTTTCAGGCTTTATCAGTCATACGTTTAATCTGCTGTCCAAGGCTTCAGCTAGTGATTTTGTTCTTTCATTTTATATGTCAGACATGATATGTAGCTATGAAGAATGATTACTGTAGCTATTTTTCAAAAGGATCTTTAACTAATACACATATAAATTCTCAGTTCAGCAACTAAATGAGGTATATATTTGCAGGATGAACTAACAGCTCGGAAGGGGACATTATGGACTGCTACATAAATACACATTTCCAAGTCATCTGTTTACCTATTCAAATTATTGATGCATTTCAGGTCAATACAGTATAAACGTGCCATAAAATATTTTTAGAAGACAGACAGGCACCCATTTCAGCAAAACAAGTACAAGCTTAGTAAACACCAAACATACAATCTTTCTTAAGTAGACCAGGCTAAGGTCCCAAGATGTACAAGCACAACATACGTACGTAAAATTCCATTTTATTTACACAGAGAGCAATTCCTTGTACATTTAGTTTCTCGAGCTGCTATTCAGGGGTAGCAAGGGAAGGAAATGTTTGCAGAACAGCTGTGGGGGAACAATCAGAGGAAGAAGTGGCCTGCGGGTGTCGACCCTGTGGGAGCCTATTGTCATGCCTTCCTTAGGGTGCAATGGCCATGAAGGGGGGGAAAAAGGCCTCTGAAAGTGAAGACAAGTTGTACACTGCTTGAACGATCACTTGTGTCTTACAGACTTGGGGAAATGAGCAGCCAGCATGGCACCCACCCTAGCCATCGCCCGAGTGCACCCTCAGCCTGCAGCAGTAAAAAGCTTCAGCAGGGAGCAGAACAGTTTTGACTCCTGGGGAGGGAGAAGGAAATACTGCCAGTGGATAGAACTAGCTTGTTTGATGGCTTGTGTTGGCCTAAGCCCTCTATTGTCAGCTCAGGAAAAAGATTTCCCTGCAGTATGTACTGCTGTTGCCTCTGAGGGTGTTTGTCCTCACGTTCAGAAAGAGGCCATTTTCCATACAGGTAAACATACAGAGGTTGTAGACAGTGTGAGCGATGCAAAGTTGAGGTGCCAAGAAGCTTTGCTGGCACACTAAGCAGAGAGCAAGCTACCTGCTGTGCTGGGATCAGTACCTGCACAGCACTATCTTAACTACCAACAAGCAATACCATAAAAAGAGGTATTCTCAACTGTGGCTTTCGGAATGTTTTATTAAGATGTTTAACCACCATGATCCCTAACTGAGAGATGTGCTTAAACAATCTTAGAAAAGTTATCTGGCATTTTGCAGACAGTTGCCACAGCTATTTAACATTGCTTTCATACACATTTTTGAGGCATCCATTGAATAAAACTTGAGCTGAAGCTAAGTAAGGTAGGTAGCTGTTTGATGACGTTATCACAGTTTTCTCTTTATGGTAGCAATATCTGAGCAAAAAGGCAACTCTCCGCATATTTCAGCAGTTGATGGCTTCTCAAGCCCTAAAATCACTCCTCATAGAAATTCTTCACAAACGATAGTGTCAAGACAGGAAACATTTTAGATGTAAGTGCAGACACAGCCACAGAAATCACTGAAGAGTAAAAATTGATTCCATTTGCTAAGAAAAGGCAAACACTTTGAAAAGATTAGGCTGTGTCGTGTTATTCCATTAGAAAGCTGATGAAGTTTGAAGCTCTGCAGAGGCATTCAGATTAGGTCTATGAAGAACTACTTCTGACAGAAACATGCTGACTAAGAAAAATCCCCCTCTATATTTAAAAATTGCAGCAGATGGTGCTAGCAGTAGGATGCTGCATCAAGTTGTTATGACTGTGGGCACTCTCATCTATCACTGAAAGTCTCAAAATGCCATCACCCTACTGCAGGTCTCAACCTGAACTCTGCGAAATTCCAAGTACTAACATGATTTATTGGGTACCAGGTGCCTCTGGGTCAAGCTTCTCTGGAAAAGCTTCAAAAATTACATTCCAATGGCTTAGGAGAATTTGGGATATTTTTAAAATAGCCAGGACATTGGAGATTTGTACCCTGTATTCACTGAGCAAAAAACATTCCCCCGCTTCCAGCATAAAGCCCAGTGCTTTTGGAAAACTGGGATATTTGCAGATGGCATAACACCGAGGTACTCAAGCCTGTTAATGTGCCAGAAAGGGTGTGAGCCAGGGTCTGGCACGGAGGGGGCAGCTCACGGCTGTGAAAGGTGGCGACTGACAGATGTAAGCAGCATCTTCAGCCTTTGGAGCTATGAGGCACGTGGGTTCAGGGACCCTTCACTGGACGTGAGGCTGCACAAGCATAGGCTTTCAACTGCATCAGCTAACAAAATCATCCTCAGGCTGAAAAACGTGCTGCCCAGTCTCTCCTCCTCCTCTTCACAGAGGCGGCAGCATGAGGGATGCTAGCAGTCTCCCTGTCCTCCCACGCCACTCACGCTGCTTGGAGCCGCACCGCTCCATCCCGCCGTCCTCCGTGCCATGCCAGGAAACCAGGCTGTCTTTGCCTGAAGGTTTGAACACGCTCACGCCCACGTCAAAGCTGAAAATCACACCATCATGTAGCTACCCCTCCTGGTCACCTCTGCTCTTTAGCAGCATGTGCAATCATCTGAACAGAACAAGACAAATCAGTGGAGAAATTCCCTCCCAGCCTTCTGAAAAATCCACAGTATTTTTTATGAGTTATTAAGCACACAGTCCTGCTGAGTGATGATTTTAGAGTTATAAAGGTATTCACTGCAGGAATTTTTTATTCTTTTGCTTTCTTGCCATGGCAACCAGGGTATTGAAGTACTTCAGAGGAAGACGGTGCCTCACAGTATATAAAATGTTTGCAGCACATCTGACTTGTTTCCTTTTTTATTATGAGTTAAGCATTTCTAAAACTCTTCTAGAAAAATTGGTTGAAAAAACAAAACCTACACAGCACAATTTTTTCTGTCTGCTTTAACAAAAGGATGTGAATATAGCCTACGCTTAGAGGTAAACTTACAGAATTAGAGGTCCAGAATTCTAATAAAGGGCAAAGACTGCAGAACAGGACCTGGCTTGTTTTCTTACTGTTACAGGGCACACCTAAAAGAACTGGCAAAAATACCAGGGGGGGAAAAAAAATTTTGTCTTTTAAAGACAGTTCTGTGAGGATTTGTGGAAATGCATTAATTTAGGTTTCTCTTTTTTTTGGTCAATGCTCAAAGTTCAGGATCCTGCTTCTGCATATTTTATCTGTGTGCCAGTAGCTGATGCCTTTCCTCAGTTGTACAAGACAACAAAGAAATAAAGGGGAAAATTGACATACCTAAAATACTGTGTATTTGTGGAAGGAGGGAATTGATAGCTGAAAAATTCCTTTAACTCAAGACGGATCAAATCTGTAGCATTTATCCCAATCACAATGAAGCAGGAGATTTTCCCATTCCTAAAATAGCTGAAATTATTACTGTGCCATTAAGAATTTTACATGTCTGTAAAATCACGGCACAATCAGTAGACATGCAATGGTAATGATGAACTTCTCTGATTCAACAACAATTCTTTAAAAAGAGTTGTCAAAATCAGACTGATTTCCATAAAAACATGACACGCCATTAGCAAGAACTGTCTTGCCTTTCTCTTGTTATCCTTGTTGAGGCAACAGAATTGTCTCCCTAGTACTTATTTGAACAAAGATAAATTACTTGCCTTAGGTAGTGTCTTACGACAGCGTTTTCAACCAGTTAGCTGTAGTAACACTTTTCTACTCTAAATTGTTTATGTATACTTGCTTTCATATCCTTTCATTGCCATACTGTAGAGCACAGAAAATGGGAAGACTGAAATCTCTTTCCCCATTTTGGGAAGTCCAAAACCAACTATAGTCAACCAACAGATTCTCAATGGCTTCAGCAGACTAAAGAATAAGATATAGTGCATTTCTGCTCTTACGTTTCTTTCTGTTTTTTTATAAGATTAAAAAAAGAAAGATAGTGAAATAGAAATAAATAAAAATCTTAATAGCTGTCTGGAAATAGCTTTTAGGCTTTCCAAGCAGTGTGACAGAAAATCAGGGAAAGAATTTTATTCTCAGATATTAATAAATGAAATTTCCAATAATGAAAAATAATGAATGCTTCCACTAATGAACATTTCCCAAACACTTTCACATCATATTGATTCTATTATCCATTTGCTGAAGAACAACAGTTATCTACTCTTATGCAAATTAGAACCAGAGTGAAGAACAAATAGCCCATTTCTATACAAATCGTGACAGATTCTTTAGCTACCAACAGTTATTATATTATCCTATCAGATAATATATGCACAATTGAAATCCAGGGGGGAAAAAGCCCTGCCAGACAGTATTGAAAACACATTTCTCGCACAGTGGTTTTATGAAATGAATCACAATGAGCCAAAACCAAAACCAAATTTCATCCTTCTGTACCAACTGAATTTTGGAAAATGTTCAAAGACTAATCATCTGATAATTGTGTTACTGCCCATTGTAAAACAAATGCAACTTTGCTATCCAACCCCAATATCTTGTTTCATTATCCTAAAAAACATTATTGCCTATTTCTCAAGTAAGTTAATTTGCTTTTTTTCCCCCTTTTCTTTTTTTAAAAAATATGCTTTATTAGCAGCCCGTAATGCACAATAGGAAGGAGGCTTATTACTTCTGAAGAAGAGTATTTCCATGGCAATACAAGTCATCTATGACAACAATCTCTTACCAAGATGGTCTTTTCCCAACACCTACAACTGCTGGAGCTTTGCTTAAAATTATATAATAAATTACAGTACACGTAACATCATCTCAACACAGACTTTAGTGCTTCCCTTACGTACCTTAGATAGTCTTGGTTTTATAAGAGCCTTTATGTCATAACATTTCTTAAGCTATTAAAAGCTCTTTAATTAAACACAGGTGTACACAATGTTGGCAGACATTTCCAGAGACAAACTCAACTGGATAGACTCTTAATGAAGTCACAAGGAATGGATGACCATAGCCACAAAACCAAATGTTTGCTCTTACTTCTTTTGCAAATATTCTAATGCAAAATTTTTACTGATGCAAAACCAGTAAAATTACTGTTGGGGGAGGTATTTTTTTTTACATTGGGTGTGAAACATAGACACATAGTAGGACATGCAGTAGCACTATTTGCTTGTACTTTTTACTTACCTTCATAAATGTCATTACATCAGTATAGATAATGTCAATAAAGTCATCTTTAGTCTGACATACCAAGCAGACTCACTGATCCCTCTCCAAAACATGCAACTGTCCAAGACAATTAAAGCTATTGCATCTGAGCATTCAAAATTAGCACTGAAATAACAATTCTGATCAAGTTCTGTAGCATAGATGATTCATATTTGATCCTTATTGGGGAAAAAGTGGAGATAAATGAGAAAGGAATATTTACACCCTGGTTATTCTCTGACTGGGAGCGGGGGGTGCTTATAATTGTTGCCAATACAAACCTTTGAGCCTTAATACCAGCATACCAGCCATAGTTAGAATTGTATGTCCTATTCCCCTATCCATAAGGTAAAACAGGCAGGTGACTTCCACAACCAATTGCAAGGAAAGGATTAAAGTTTGATTGTTGTGCTGTTGCTGTTAAATCTGGAGCTGGTTTTCACTATACCAGAAAGACAGCACAACTGACATAAAAATGAAGATATTTTGACATAGCAAACTGATTACTTTATTTCTAATCCCCACTGATAATTATCGCACTTACAATCTGATCCAGCTAAGAAGGAACACAAAAGCCTATTATAAACTCGAGCATATGGCACCGATCAAAGGAATTTAACTTTCTTTTCCAGGCTAAAATTATTTCTTTAGTAAGATGAGAAAGCAGCATTGATCTGCTGCTTTCCTCTTCATGTTTCACTTCATCAGGATAACAGCAACTAAACTGCATTGTCAGCAATGGACATTATCTACAAGATGACTTACTTCAGGCCTGCTACTCATTTAATGACAATACTATTTGTTTAGTAGAAAGAAGGCTAGATGATTGCTTATGTTCAAGCAACAGTTAAATCTAAGGAAAAGACTGATTTTGTAATCTTAATTTGGAAAGGTATTATACCATTACCTGAAAAATGAGTAGTTAATGGATAGAGTGCCAAAGGGTTGGCATCAACTAGAGTAGAATCTAAATTGCATGAAGTGAAATTAAAATTCTGATCCACTCTAAATAACAGCTCCTACAAAAGAAATGTCTGGTCCAAAAGAAAAGTCCAATGATTTGGCATTGCAGGACTGAATTAAATATTGCCACTGATGTTGAAATGACCCTGCTGCCTAATGCAGGAACGCCACATCCGGGACCATTCTGAGTAGCATCACACTGAAAACCAGCTCAGCCTTGCTGCTGAATTACCATTTCAAGCTTTGCAATATAATTCAGGAACAGTCATGGCTTTAACTGAAGTCTTGCTGAGAAAATATGGTAGCTGCTCAGTCGGTGAGGAAGGGGAGGAGTGGATATAGATCCAGTCCAAATCAGGTAGCAACAACCAACTTTACGTGATGCCAGACTGCACACATACTGATCAGTACTAATGGACAGATTTCTCAACTTCCTTACATAAATATATGTGCACATATCAAATATTCCAGGCTGCTGCTACAACAGCGGCAAGTATATCTTAGTAAGTCTTCTGATCTGGAAAATGCTCTGACTGCAACACTACATTGTAAGAGCTAAAAATCTTCTCTCACCCCTTGCTTCACTCAGGGGCATAATACACTGTTATTTTCTTCTCCTTTCTTAAAAGAAGCTTCTTTCCAGTGGTCATCCGCAATAGACCAACAGCAGTAGCCAGTGCAGAAAGCCTCCAATCTCTCCTGCATCTATATCCTCTCATGGATTTCCTTGGTACTTCAGGAAACAAGGCTAAGAAGAACAGAAATATAACTTCATTGCAGCTCCAAAGAAAGAATCAACTATTACTTATCCCCCAAAGAAATTGCTGTTTCAGAACGTCACACAGGTGACTGAGTCTCCTTACTCCTACCTACACATAAATGCATGTGAAATAATTTCCTGTTAGCAGTCCATAAAGATACATCAATTCAGATTATCAGAAACTTAAGGAAATAGTAAGGCTAAGATTACAATCTTACATTCAATTTACAGTGCTTTAGCATGACAGCTACAACATCCCAGTCTTCAAGCTGTTCAAATAAGCTGTTTCCATAGCAGATTTTGTATAGTGATTGGCTTAATGTTAAAAGTCTCTATGTTAAATTGCTGGAAGAGTAACACTGCATCAGTAAGGACTGTTACCATGCATTTCTTTTCTTGGTGGGCAACGCCAAACAACATAAACCATTAAACAAACCACAGCATCGTGCAAGATAAAGACACTGCATAAACTGATAGTGCATGCCAAAACCTCCTCCCCTGAAAAATGCGAGCAATTTGCACTGATAGCTTCAAGAGTTTACATATGGTTCAGTGACATTTTTCATTCCATAGTGATCAAAAATTGTTGAGGGAAGGGGGAGAAGAGAGAAGGGAGAAGACAGATGACTAATTACAAAGACTGAAATAACACATATTAAAGAGGTACTTTCTTGATCACTTACGCATGCAAACACGTACTTGAATCACAAAAACATAAAATACAGACACATATTTCACGTCTTCTACAATAATTTTTGTGTACTGTGGGTCATGGTTCCTGGATGACTTTTCTTTCTCATTTAGTTAGACTGGGAAATCTGGAACAAATTGCTACCGAGCAAAAATGGAACATATATCTTCATATACTACATGTGACAGAGAGATGGAATATAAAACCATCATCAAAAGAGCATTCTAAGAAGAAGGTTATTAAGGGTGCAAAATTACTGTAGTAATCATTGCACATACAAATAAAGCATTCCAAAGTTAGGGAAGGCCGTGATTAAAGAGGTCTGTATGATCTTAACTTCATCCTCTGGAGCGCTACAAACCAGTCTTCAACTGAGCGGCATAATCTTACTTTGCTCAGTATGTGTACACAATAGGCAGCGCTCAGTGAACCAGACATCAATTAACAATTTGGTTTAGTTTCTCTCTTCAGTGTAAACTACCACATACTGACATAAGACAGAATGACAAATTACATACTAACCAAAAACTGCTTTATGACAGAAGTCTTTCTGACAGAGCTTTCCCTCAGTGGCCACCACTAGTATCCAAGTGCTTCACCAAGAGTCTTTACTACACCCTGCTGTGGGAAGAGGCACTATTCTCTCCTCTTTGCAGCTATGAAGCTTCTTACTTGGCATCAAACTTTGTATTGCATCTTTGAGATCCAATGTAGAAAATTTCTTAAGCCTGTTTCCAGTACACCAGCAGCACCCAATTAAAACATGTTCCAAATAAAAAGCATGTTTCTAATTGATGCTGTCCTGTTCTAAAAACAATTCGTTTCATCCCTAACTTTTTAGAGAGCCTTTGTAGAATCAGACACACTGAAATCAATGCATGACCCAGTAAATCCTAGGATTCTCTCTTAAAATCCTCCTGTCTCAGTCATTTTCTTCAAAGCTGCTCGTCTTACTGGGTTGGAATTAAAAAGACCATATTGGTCTTGGAGAACAAATCAACAGAGCATCTCTGAATTTCCCCATAGGTTTGAGCAGCTTTCATTCTCTCCTTTTCCATTCTGAAAGATTTTGTTGTTTTTTCCACATTGCTTTTAATGCAGCAAGAATCAAGGGAAGAAAGAAAACATCAGCCCATTATATAAGCTTCCGAAGAAACTAGTTTGAATTTCTCCTTTTGCCAAATATTCCAATCAAACGGCTTTGGCATTTTTTTAAAATAGAAATAACTGCTCCCCATGGCAAAAGAATCAGAACTGACAAGTCACTCCCAGGTTAAAGAAACTGAAGGAGAATTGCTCAGGACTTCTTTAAGGCAAAATCCCCCAGCCTCTTTACAGAACTACACCATGTGGCCCCAAACATCCAAAGTATTGTTGCAAACATCCAAAGTATTGTTGAGAGACTAAGAGGAACGCAACAGCTAACTCAGACACGTACAGGGATTCTTACTCAGCACATTTTCTTTTCCAGTGTTTTGTTACAGAAATTGTTGAATGATTTTATAAAAAGGACAAGAAAAAACTTTCTAAACAGAAACAAAATGTAAACTCCCTCTTTTGACATCTATCTCTGCTTTTCAGTGACAAGACGCAACATGCATTAACTTTTCTAACAGCTCAAAAGAACTGTAAAAATAGCTCGCTTATGTATTCATTCATTGTTAAAGGAAAGAAAGTCATATTGTTTGAGTAAATAACACAGGAAAAAAAAGTAAGTTTATGAAATATTTTGTTTATCCAAATCTGTATTTCTCAGTGAAAAAAAAGTTTGTGTAGAACACCTCTACAAGCTTAGTCTGATGCTTTTTAAAAATGACGTAGGGATTCCACCTTGTTCACCAAGTGACTAGTTCAAACAATTATGTTTTGGTACTGGATTGTAACCAGGCCATTCAGCTGACACGGCTACTTAAATTAAGTAAGCATTGGCGTCTCTTTACTTAGCACATAATGCTATAATAGTTTAGTTCTGACACGTGTGTCTTAATGTTCCTGAACCTAGGACAGCAACATTAGTAGGCTGTTTTCCTAAACCAGGTTTTCTCTGGTCTTGGAGGACTTCTTCACAAATGCAGGCTTTTCTCTTAGGGGTGATTTCACATATTAACATGTGTATTTCTCCAGCATGCACTGACTATAGAGAGAATAAAAACAGATTAGCCAGGGCAGCAAAAGTCTCTGTAATGTGAGCCAAAAAAGCATTCAAAATAAATAGTTAAGATAGAAACTGAGTCCCTCAGGCTAGACCAATTCATTGGAGGTCTCAGTCCATTCCTGGAGCACTGCCAGTTGTCTTTAAGGCAGCACAATTTACGTATTTCTTTTCTTTGTTTATTACAATCACAGAACTTCTTTAAAAATATTTAGATATTGGAAGCTGAGAGAAGGTATGTTTACATAGCTGAAATTGAGAAAGGATAGGGATTTCTCTGGTGTGGAATGATCCAAGAGGTTTTATCCCTTGGGCAGGAAATATTATCTAATCAAGATAAATGATGTTTTACTAATGTAGACAGACACTAAAGAGGATATTTCTCAAACAAACAGTGTAACGCAAAGTCACTTGCTGATACACTATGCCATATAACATCTGGGCAACTGGGTATTTCAGGAGAAAGAAAGGAATAACATTAAACATATTAGGACCAATTTTCTTAGTAAGTTAAGCAGCAAAATTAGTCAAGTGGTTGCTAATGGAATATACTCACATTAGCAATAGCTTATAAACCTCCAAGCAAGATTTTTAAAACCTATTAGCCCTTTTTTTCTGCACTTCCAATGAAGCAGAAGTTGTGTACATTAGAAAATAATGGGAA